>NC_085928.1:167780000-168025000 GCF_028885655.2 Pongo abelii | reverse complement strand
AAGAGCAGATGCTGAATAATTTAGTCAAAAAAATAAATAAAAAGCTGAATATTTACTTAAAAGGTAGAGTCAACAAAGAAAGAAATTATACTATAATATGATGATATGATATAGTCACTACCAAAATTGAAGATTATAATAAAATGTTACAGAAAGAGTTGGGTCAAAATTTCAAATTTAAAAATACTAGTCTGTAATAAATCTAAACAATATTTTAAAGATGTCACAAGCCCCTCTTCTGATCTAATCATCTTCGCTTATTTGTTTTTTGCAATTATGAGATAGGATTTTCTTATATAAAGTAACCCATTCTTTCCTGTATTGATTATAATAAATTTATCATAAGCCTATTCTTACACATACTGTAATCAAGGTAACCAAAGTAAAAATAAAGTTGAATCTGTGCTGATTCCATAAAAGACAAATTACGTGGTCCTCAAATTTTCCCTAGAAATGCTTTAAATGATATAGTAATAGTATTAACTTTCAGATTTTGACAGAATTCCAGCAAAAACCAGCTTCATATGTGTGTATACATACTGCATCTAGCACTAAACAAATAAAAAGTCCAAGTTGTAAAATATCATACATAGTATGACTGTATTTTTACAAGCTAACAAAAAGCTAAGTAATATATGCATATATATGCCTGAAAATAGAGAAGGATACAGGAGATGAGTGGTAACTATTAAGACAAGATTGATGGCAGGTAGGAAAAGATATAATCTTTTTTTTATATATCAGTTTTTTGACATATTACAATGAACACGTATTAAAGTACTTTATAATATTTAAAAGTATATAACGAAGTTTTTCAAAGGGTAAGGATATAAACAGATAAAGGACAAAATGTTCTCATAGTTCACTCTGAGTATACTGGAATTAAGATATTGTTTTTATCTAAAGTTTCTTACATTAACTGGAACTGTTACAATTTTTTCTTTCTCTACAAAAATAATGATATACTTTAAAAAGTCTTATGCTTTGATAAATTTCACATACTATTTTAACAATGCTATGAGTAAGGGGAAAATGAAAAAAGTGAAACAGAGCAGTTGTGTGCCTTTCTAGAGGTCACACAGTAAAATCACAATATTCTGACTCTTTGTGCTGTGCTCTTCCTAAAATAAACAGGCTGTGTATGTTAAAATTAAATACAGATACCATTATTCAGTGTCAAATGGTAATAAGCGTGATTAAAGATAGCACTGTGGCAAAGGCGTTCTCCATCTTAACTCCTAATACCTTGATTGGAGAAACAGAAAGCAACGCTGTTATCCCTGTTGCTAGTTCTCTCTCTACAGTTACTTAAGTTAGATCCCAAGAAAGCCCCTGAAATAACTACTAGGTACCACATGGGATGCTCTGCAATGAAGGTAAGCCTACAGTGTTTTGAACCCTAATACAAAAAACAATAATAAGAATACAATATTCAGTTACTGCAGTAGTTACAAGAAGGTCTGATCTTCAGACCCTTAAGTAATGAGAAGTGGGAGATACTTTAATGCATTTAGAATATTTAGTTTTACTTTAAAAAGCTTTAATAACCTCAGGTGCATAAAAGTCAAAAAAAGTTATCTATATTAAACATAATTCTGAGACTATTAACAATATCATGAAAATTGCATGACATCTTGTCCTTTTTTTTGAACGCTGGCCTGCCACCATTTCCCCTCCATTTTAAAAACCATTGTGCCTTATAATAAAACACACAAATCTTTCTCTAGAGGGTGAAAGGAGGGATTGGGGAAGGGCAGAGAAGGGCCCAAGTTCATGATATTTGAATAACTGGACAATATTAATCATTTATTACGAAGCAATTTTCAATAAACTTGTAACTCATCAAAATGTATCAGAGAAATGGATCACTTGACATGGCACTGTTTATGACTAGATTATATGCCAGTCCTCAGATTTAAGATCTGTAAACTGCCTAAGAAATTATGACAGTAATATGACATTAACATGATATTAACATTTTATCCACATTAAAGGTATTTTAATTTGCACACATTCATAGGATGCACTGTCTGTTAAAAGGAAAGAGAAAGATTTATGGAATTGGTCTTGTAGAAAGAAGAAAAACTTCATGCTGTTTCATCTCATGATCACAGTTTGAGGAAAGTGTCTGTTTTAATATGCAGTTTTACCCTAAACCTCAAATATATATTGTCTTAGGTGAGAAAAATATATTAAAATGTTGGGAGAAAGGTATCTATTATGCTGAAATCCTTAAATAGTGACATGAGCTAATAAATATTTTTAATCAGTGTTTAATAAATTTATTGAGTATACAGGTAACATCAGTGCATTCTGAGATAATATATTCTCAAACGCATTTAGACAAATGTCAAAAACATATTTTCAGAACACAGTAAGAAAATAGGAAGCTACAACTGAAATATTTAAAGTGCTACAGACGAAAGTTTAGAGTTTATAATCTATTTTTGCATTTTCTAGCTCATGTTGTATATTAACTGAATCCCCAAAAGTATGATAATGATCCATTAACTGTGTTTATGCTTGTGTTAAATAGAACTATTAGTCTAAAAACCGAAATATAGCAGTTTGATTTTCAAGTCCTATATAAAATAGTCTAAAACAGAAAGGAAAGGGCTTTTATTGGAACCTGATAGTTATTGATGAATACCTAATAGCAATGGGCCTGCCCACATTTCTGGCAAGCAGAACTATATTCTTATAAACCACTGATGGGCTAAACAAACTATTAATGACAGTTGCTTTTCAACATTTAAAATGGTCAGACTGTGTTAGTTGACCACAAGGACAAGTAGGACATCACTCTCAAATGTTATACAATATAAGAAACATAAATGAGACCTCTGTGGAAAGACAAAACCCACAGGTATCGCTCCAGAGTTCTTTTGCTATTCAACTATTAATAGAAAACAAATCCCACTTAAAGCTGTAAACACTTGTAACCCTTTCCACTAAAAGATGTATTATCATTCATTTAATTTCCCACTTAAAGCTTAACAAGGTATTATTAGTCCTAGTGTCCAACTCCAGTCCTGAAAAATACAACTTAACATCTGAACCAAAAATTTTAAAACAAATGTCTGTTAATCTTGCAAGATAAGATGAATTTTTTGCCCCTCTATAAACTTTTTGGAGTACCTCTTCCCCTGGGTTTATGAACACCCAACCAATCATTCATAGGTTGCAGAATAATACTCAATGAATACAATGAAAACATCTAGATTCTTCACCAGATTCAGAAGGCCTTCTTCACTGGACACATGTCTTTCAATTTAAGGCCTTTTAATGTATTTTTCTTCCTGGTGGTCACTGAACCAGCAGCATTAACCTTGCTTAGGAGCTTGTTGAAATGCATAATTTCAAATTGTGCCCCAGACCCAAAGAATCAGAATGTGCTTTAAGCAAGAATCCCAGGTGACTCATATGTACATTAAAGATGGTGAAGCACTGCCCCAGATCACCCTGTACAGTTACTACAAGCCACTTCTATTTATTTGACTTTCAGAAAAGAGAACAAAGGAAGCTTTAGAAACATCATACTGATCAGGATAATTCATTTCATTCCTTGCCAAAGGGGGCATAGCACAGCTGTCCTTCTTTCAAGCCAGAAACAACCCACAAAACTATTTTGACCTGAAAAAGTAACAATTTTTCAAACAGCTCAACTTAATATTTTCTGATCTAAATCCTTCTCCCAAGAGAAAAGGATAGCATCATTTTTATAGTTTGCTTATAAAATAATAATAGCTGTATTGTCATCAAATGGCAAGGTTCTATCTCCTGTATCTTTTTCTTAATTGGAAAAATAAAAACGTGTTGACTTCATTAAACCCCCAGCTGAAAGTAAACATTTTAATCCCCATTCAGTAGTCCAATAAGCATCACCACTCACTACATTATCCAGAACTTTAAAACATAATGGTAGAAAAAACATGGAGTCGCTGGGCGCGGTTGCTCATGCCTATAATCCTAGCATTCTGGAGGCCGAGGAGGGCGGATCATCTGAGGTCAGGAGTTCGAGGCTAGCCTGGCCAACATGGTAAAATCATGTTGGTCTCTACTAAAAATATAAAAATTAGCCAGGCATGGTGGCCGGTGCCTGCAGTCCCGGCTACTCAGGAGGCTGAGACAGGAGAATCACTTGAACCTGGGAGGTGGAGGGTGCAGTGAGCCAAGATTGCACCACTGCTCTCCAGCCTGGGAGACTGAGCAAGACTCCCATCTCAAAAAAAAAAAAAAAAAAAAAAAGGAAGAAAAAAGAAAAAAACATGGAGTCAGCACCCTTTGATAGAACAAGAAGAACTTAGAGCCAACTTTCTACAACTTTAGAGCAGCATTAAAAAAAAAAAAAGTCAGGAGCAACATCTAATAACCACTCACCTCCAGTCCTTCAACCCTTCTGTGATAACAGACATAACCTTGGGGTCATTATCAGAAGGCCTTTCATCTATAAGCGATTATTCATCAAATTAAAAAAATTATTTTCTTAAGTTCATTACAAAATCTAATTAAGCACAACATTATAAGCAGTATTTTCACTCATTTCCTTTAGGCCTTAAAAAATGTTATAGGCACTGAGCTATGACACAAACCCACTGAATATGCAGCATTACTTCTTGGAACCTGAGGGTCAAGAGAAACCTATGCACACGTGAAGCATGTGCTACCTGTTGTGCTGTTAGCTATAAACCACTTTGCCTCTGACCCAGGAATCTCATATCTTCTGCCAGTATCTATACAACTGTGGAAGGCATGCAAGTAGGCTAAAATCTCAGACCCTTAATAAAGAAACACAATAAATATAATGATACACACAGTAATTTTTCCAGGATATAATGTTAAGCAAAAAAAGGAAAAAAAAGAATACACACACCACATACACACACACAGTTTAACCAAAAAACAAAACAAAAAAACAAAGGATTAATAATAAACCAGAAGTCAATCAAACTGGCTATTTACAAGGGGTGGAGGAGAACAGGCTAGAAAGCAAGAGAGTGACACACCTCTCTGAGAACACCACTGTGTATAATTTTGACCTCTGAAAGTATGTTAACATCATACATGTTCAAAGATAATTAAATCAATAGGAATGGGGACAAAGACACCTAAATTGAATGCAAACAGAAACAAATAAATGCAACTATATTTCAAATGAATAACATAACTATATTCATTGGAGAAAGGGAACTGCAAATAAATCTTTAACTCTTTTTAATAGGGTTGTTTTACTCAAAGTATGCTTGTAGCAATTCTAAAACTATTTTATGGGTATTATATGACTGAACAAATGAGTAACTGTATTGGTGTTATTAGGAGTCAGGTTTCTCACTTGTTATAAGAACCCAGAAGCCATCTTGAAAAGATTTTCCCTTGATAAATCTGGGACAATCTGAGCATCAAAATAAATAAGGGAAGTAACTGACAATACCCTATTTAATAATATTAAAATCATGAGTCCTTACTCCCGATAAATAGAGAAATAAAATAAGGAAGGTGGGCTCTTTCTTACTGTAGAATGCTGGCTGTAACATGGAGGGAGTAGCAGAATTGGAAAATCTATATTTTGCAATCATTAGACAAGAATCATCAATGGATAACAGAGCAACAGCCTTCAAAGTCTGAGTCTAGAACTTCAAAAAGGCATAGGCTTTATGGGTAGTGAACAAGTTTGTGAAAAGAAAAATAAGATGGTATTAGACAGTATATTATAAAAAATTTAAGCTGAGGAGAATGAGATACTAAGACAGTTCTCAGGATCACTTGGCAACATTGAGAGAAAGAAATGATTAAAAAAAAAAAAAAACAGACAGGCTGAATCAATGGTCTAAGAGACTGTAAAAAACTTAAGGAAATCAGTTCTTGAAGAGGTTCCAGGGGAAGAGTCCACCTATCCCACTCTTTTCTCCACAGATCCACACTTGCTTTCCCCTTTTCAGGGTTACATATAACTATATACCAAGAAGAGCATATAAACATATAGTACGAAAACAGGGCAACTATGTTACCTGGTAGCAAGTATAACAAGCAACAAATATAATTTTTCTTAACTTATTAAAATGTATATTGGCTTTTACCCCCTTAGAACAATGCTAATTCTCTATGATAATCTAAGTAAATAATTTTTTAAAAACAAAGACTGAAGAAAGCCATACAAAGAAGAGATTAATTCCAAATGTACAGGATGCTTTTCTTATTTTAATATTATTATATATTTTTTAACACTGATCTATTAAAAAATATACTTCTAATTGTATTTGGATATACAGCCAATTCAAAGAAGAACTACATCTATGCTAGAAGGCTCTAAACAATCTGCTCAGCAGTGAAAGGGAGAGACACAAATCTCAGGCGTCCACAGATGCTAGACAGAACAGGTTTCATTAATGCTCAACCTATAAATTGTGAGTTAAGCTCCATTTTAGGCATGAACCTTTTTAGAAAGGTTTATAAAGGTATTCTTCATAATATCACTGACTTTAATGAGTATTATTAATGTACAATGCAAGATGGATGAATGGATGGATAAACAGACAGATGGATAGATGAATGTATTGTTAATAGTTCACAGTTAGTGGGTCAATTACAACATCAAGTTACAGTCTTTCAAACAACTAAGACAAAATGCATTCAAATCATCCGCTTCTTACTACCTAACTGTATGCTAGTCCTGGCTCTTTATTCCCAAAATGCTTATCTTTGAAACATATTTGAGGTATATGACCTGGCTCTCTCATTCCCAAAATGCTTATCTTTGAAATACATTTGAGGTATATGACATAAGTAAAAACAAAATATAACTTAGTGTCAAGAATAGGGAAGAATAATTAATATACATATTCTTCAATGAGTAGCTATGTTTTATAAAAAGTTTTAAAATATTTTTAGCCAGGGTACTCTTTCTTCAGATGAAATGTTATTTAAAAGTTCAAAAGTTTACAAAATAACTAAAAGTGGAACTATTTTGGTTAAAGTGAGTAGTAGAAGTCTGGAGTACCACCTGCTTTGGAGAGCTTTCTGGGCAGCCCAAGGCACAGCTAGAAAACTACTGCTGGATCAAATTGTAAGTACAATATAAATGTGTGAAATAGTCACTGAAAATGAGATGCTACTAGTAAGTATAAAACGTATGAAATTTAAACTAGTAAAACATCAAAGCCATTTTTATTTACTGAAGAACACGAACAAAGTATATATAAAGTATTTTTAATAAATAATAATTTACAACAAAAGTATAAAAGACACCTCAGGCCAGGTGGCTCACGCCTGTAATTCCAGCATTTTGGGAGGCTGAGGTGGGCGGATCACCTGAGGTCAGGTGTTTGAGACCAGCCTGGCTAATACGGTGAAATCCCATCTCTACTAAAAACACACAAAAAAATAGCTGGCTGTGGTGATGGGCACCTGTAAGTCCACATACTGGGAGGCTGAGGCAGAAGAATCGCTTGAATCTGGGAGGCAGAGGTTGGAGTGAGCTGAGATCGCACCACTGCACACTAATCTGGGAGAAAGAGCGAGGCTCCATCTCAAAAAAACAAACAAATAAATAAATAAATAAAAATAAAAATTAAAAGACATCTCATTTTGGCACTATGATAGCTGTTCTTCCTTGTTGTAAGCCCCTGATACTGGAATGTGATGTTACAGATTAACATGTTTATTCTGACGTCCATATGTCCTAAATCTATGTGCTATTATGAAGTGATAAACAGTGGTTCAGGAAATATTTTTTAATGATGAAAATAACCATGTTATTTACTAACTTCTGATCCCCAAATACATACTCAAATTTTCTATTATATCCTCCTTTTTAATAATTAATCTCTAATTTTTAGGATCACTTTTAAAAGTCTAGGTTTCCTCAGTTTCCAATAGCTCTAAAAGAAAAACCAAAAATTCCTTCCAACTATAAAACTGCTATAAGTCAAAATGAAGCTGTCTCTTGCTACTGTTTGCTTTTGTGGAAGCAGAACAAAAGTACATTAATAGTTAACAAAGCTACAGTATGATATACGAATGAAGTCTTGCATTAAAAAACTACTTAGACTGTATTTACAAAAGAATCTGTACCATTAATTATTCAACATTTGGATCTGACCAGAAACCAGAGGATGACTCTGTAATGCTCAGTTTAAATGAACTACTTAATGTTGTAATAAACACTCAATACAGTGGGCTCAATGAATTTCAAACATATTACAATTGTAAGGGTTTTCCAATTTTTTGATCAATAACAGATTTTAATGCTAAATCAGTTTGAATTTCACTTTTCTCTAAAATGTTTACTTAAACCAAAAATTTTGCATCTCAATTACTTTATATTCTAAATCTGAATGTAGTTTAAACCAATGCATTATTCATAAAGCAAAGACATCAGGAAAGACAAAGCTGTGCACTTCTTTCAAAGCTGCTAAATTGCTAAAACATACCATATTTATGCATGCAATATTTGATTGTGTTTTTCTTAAAACACAAGCTTGTTTTCATCAGATCAAGATATGCCAAAAATTCTACACCAAACAATTTTTGTTTATAATTAAAGCAAGCATCAATCCAAGGATTGTCATCCATTTTATTTCATCTCTACATCAAAAAAAAAGTAATTTAAAAAATTTTTAAATTCCCTTGAAATGATAAGAGAAATGAAAATGTAAGTGCCTTCACATAATAACAGTAAGCTGACCCTTTGGGAAATGGTTGACTTTCTCAATACAAGGTATTCAAAGTTCATTCAAAAGTGTTCATTTAGAATGCAGATATCAAAGATGATGCAAATGTTCAAGAGAAAATTAGAACTTACCAGATGTTCTAATCCAGCTTTGATGTTTCCAGATTCCCTAAAATAGAAGAGTAAAAGTTCTAAATAGTTGCTAAATCCTTGTCTGCTCTAATTTGTTTACCTCAAAAATGTTTTATAAACCCTTGTAATTTTTTCATATGTATTTACTTATGTTCATAACACTGTTTTTAAGGACAAAACAGTTTTTATCAAAAGTGAACAGATAATTTATATCAGATTTACCACTAAATTGGTATTTCACTAAAAAAAGTTTCAGATTTTTCAGTCAATGAAAAACGTAAAGAACTCACAAACATCATTTTATTCTTCACACAATATCTATTCCTTTCACACTAGCTTTTCTATTAGAAATTTTATTATATTATTGTTTATTTCCAACATTTATTATGAAAATGTTCAAATTTACAGATTCTATCCACCACCCAGATTCTATAACTCACATTTTATTATATTTGGTTTCTCAAATATCCATCCATCAATGGTTGCATTTTTATAAAAAGAATGTACACATGAAGAATACATTAGTGAGTACACAGCTAAATAACTAAATCTTAACCTATTTTCTCCTGTCATTAATTTTATGAATTTAATGCTCACTACAAATCAGGACCTATGAACATTTTAACATTAAAAAAGAAAATATCACCAAAGAAAACATAAACATCAAATATCATGATATATTTTAAGTATTAAATTTCCTGCTTTTTACTGTAAAAGAGACTGCTTATGGAACTGAAAATACAAGTATCTGTACATGTAGCAAACACAATTTAAATATAGATTTGTTGAAATGTAGCAAATAGTTAAATTTTTTCTGATTTCAATCTGTACTAATTTATTTGTGACAAATGAACTTTGGCTTTTCTCATTCTGATCAAGCAATATTTCAGTTCCATTTTAAGTACCAAGCATTACCTATTTTAACAAGAAATTATAATCCTACCACATTGCAGAAAGTAATTATTAATATAAATCCTCCAACAATAAACAACATTATTATATTCATGATGTTTAATCTTCTCCCCACATCTCCTCACTTCTCTGAGGGGTCTCAACTTTCTTTTCTATTTCTGTCTTCTATTTTTTCTTTGCCAAAGATATACTTACCTGTTTCCTTTGTCTTGCTATACTATCTTTCCAAATTTCTCCATTTTTATTCCCTTCAGATTTGCTGCTGGAAAACTGTACTCATGGCTTCCAACCTTTGCTCTCACTGCCCAGTCTGATATATTAGAGTAAATTCCCACTTCTACTGATTAGCACTAATTTTCAGCCATTCTCTTCTGTATTTCCTGCTTCTGGCAATCTTAGCAAAACTATATATTCAATGTTTAGATATTTAATGGTTTCTGAAACTCATTATTTAATCTCTAATGTCTGCAGTCCTACTGACAAATGATAGGAATAAATTACTGCAAGGTGTGAGAGAAGGCTACTATCTATATAAATAATTATTTTATACTTTATCATTACAAAATTAATGCATTTATCGGAGCTGGAAGTCAAATGAATCTTTACATTTTCACAAGAACATTCAAATATAGTTATTTGTATAACTTAAAATTTAAACCAAAAAGTATTAACATATAGTGAAACATCTGAACAGGGCAACATATATGTGTGTGTGCACATGCGTGCACACACACACACACACACACAATAAAATTAAGTCTTCCTCCCATCACTGACTCCCAGTTCTCAATCTTGGTTTATTCTTCTGAAGATATTTTATGCACTCGTGCGTGTGTGTGTGTGTGTGTGTGTGTGTGTGTGTGTGTGTGTGTGTGTCTTTCTCCCTTCTACGTTTGTTGAAATCCACAATAGAAGCATATTATACACTCTGTTTTGTACCTTCACTTGGCAATCTATCTTAGAGTCTGTGCTATATAATAGACATCTACTTCGCTTTCTCCCACAGCTACATTGTCACAAAATGGTTCTTATTAGAAAATAATATTGCAATATAAAAAGAACAAAAAATGATCAGATTCAAAGTATAAGTCCATACTTTATTATCTGAAATAGCTGGGGCTAGACATGCTTTATCAGAATATTTCAGATTTTAGAAAGGTTAAGGTATGTCATACAACGGTGCCAGGAGGGTCTGATGCAGCATCTCATCATCATACACGTTAAAAATTCTGAAAGAAAGATATTAATGTCCACACAAAATGGGGTAAACAAAGACTGTAAATAGCTTCATTTCAGGGTAGGTTTGCTGTCAACTGTGTCTGCCACAATCTTAGGGAAAATCACTTAATTTTCTGAGATACCTGTATTTTAGAATGAGGACAAGAAACTGTTCTTTAAAACAAAAAGACAATGTAGGCTATTGCTTTGCCATGTTTCTAAGTAATTATTTAAATTAAAAGATATTTATAAAATGTCTTGAATGGCATGGCTGAGAGAAAACTAGTCATCATTCTTGGCACATTCCCTTTCCTTCACTATCAAATGTAACCAAATGTAATCAACCATAGGGCCCTGGCTATCCAACATCCTTAATTATCATTAGATCTAACTATTTCTTTCTATCTTCACAGCTTTTATGTTATTTCAGTCCATCATCTTTTCTCCCTAAATTGCTGCAATAGTCTCTTATTGAATGCCAGTAGTTCCTGCCTTGTCCCATGTCAATTCATTTTCCATTAACACAACAAAATCTTTCTAAAATGTAAACTTAATCATGTCAATTCTCTTCTTAAAATCTACAGTATCCACCATACTGCAGTTTACCTATTCCCTCTGTTATCTTGTCAAAGCTACATTACATGAAAAGTAACAACAGCAGCCACAACAAACTACTAACCTGGTTTCACTCACCAATGAACCACTTTCACCCTCTACCCCAAATGCTCCTTTTCTCCCAGCCTCCTCTAATCTTCTCTATCTAACAAAAATCTATCCTTCAGGACTCATCCTAAACCATTCTTCAATTGGGGAAACCTTCTCTTTGTCCCACAAATTATGTAATGAATTCTTCCTATACATTTCCATTAACACTCTGGGCATGTCCCATCACAGAACTGATCACAGTATTTTATAAATGCTTATTTACTTTCCTACTTACACCAGTGAAGTGAAAACTCCTTGACGATATGCATTCCATCTTTTTAATTTTTATATTCCAGCACCCAATACAATGACTGAATCAATATATTTAAGGATATGACATCTGAATCACAAGACAAGCTTGGGTACAGAGTCAGTAGCAACCAGCTCAGGTCTCTGAGCAGTACTACTCAGCCCCACTCTATCTCCAACCCATATAAAGAGCAAGGCAATTTGCAACACTGAGTGGCTGCCTGAGAAAAAACAGTAGTATTAGGAGGAAGGCACAGGTGCCTGTATGTGCATGAACATGTGTAGGGTGTGGGTGGTTATTTATTTATTTTTTACTGTTTTTGAGGGTGTGGGAGCCACAATGGGGAAAGTAGTTGAGGCTAAACTAGAACACTAGAGATTGTCCATTCTAGTTTTTAAATTAGCCTGGAGAAGCACAAGTCAGATCTTAGGTTTTTACCCCTCCTTTTAGATTAAAATTACTATCCAAGGCAGCTAAATGCTGTTAGGAAAAAAAAAGATGAACCCACAAGGAAAACTGTAAGATGTATAAGCCAGAATTTAAAAAAATAATAATCTTATCCAGCGAAAACAGAATAAACTAAACAAGAATGTAAACATAATAACATCTTCAGAGATGATTTTTAGAAATATAAGTATGAAAATGAAGTTATGAAAAAGAACCAATATATGATAGTGGGTATTACAAACATAATCATTTGAAATAAAGAATTCAGAGGATGGATTGAAAATACAATAGATACAGACAGAGGATGAATTAATAAGCTGGAAAACTGGGTAGAAGAACTATTGCAGAAGGCATAGGGAGGGGGTAAAAAGACAAGACAAACAATTGATAGAATTAAGAACAGGAGTAGAAGTGTTAACATCTATATAATGAGAATCCTAGAAGGCAGGTTAAAAAAAATGGAAGAGAAGAAATATTTGAAGAAATAATGAGAGAGATTTCCCAGATATAAAAATATTCAAATCTCAGGTTGAAAGGGCACATAGAGTGCTGAAAGGATGTTTAAAAATCTGCAGCAAAGCATATTATACGGACATTTAAGACTATAATGGATTAAGAGAAAAGTCAAAAAGCTTCCGGAATGAAAAAGGAGACCCCTACACAAAGGAAGAATATCACTGATATTAGATTTCCCAACACTAAAGTGAAGACAAGAAGACAATGGAGTAATAACAACTCTCAAGATAAAATGTTACAGGAAAAGAACTGTGAACCAAGAATTAACATATGGCTAATAAACTATTATTTAAATACAAAGAAATATAAAGAAATTCTCAGCATAGAAGGTTTCAGAAAATTCACCACACAAAGACATCATTTAAAAGAAGTCTTGAAGAATATAATGCAGGTAAGAAGATTAATAAATTCAGGAAGAATCAACAAGGTAAGGCAAGCAAAGGATGGCCTAGAATTGAGCAATTATTGTAATCTAAGTAATCAATAACTAAAAAGAAAACTAGAGAAAGTTCACCCATAATCATCTTGAATTGAAATCCCAGAAAAGATTTTCAGATTGGATAAAAAACCAAAATCCAGCAATGTATTATTTACAAAATACACATAATACAAAATGATTCAGAAGGGTTTCCCAAAAAAAGGTTTCCCATAAAACCAGGCAAATATGGACCAAAAGAAAGCTGGGGCAGAAAGTTTAATGGTTTAATGACAAAATACATTTAAGTCCCCTACTCCCATACATACATACATATGTATGTATGTATTACGTATGTATGTATACATATGTATGTATGTATATATTATGAAAAGAAGGTAATTTTAGGTAATATATACATATATATGAGAGTCAGGGACTTAAGTCTATTCTAGTCTAGGGAAAGATAAACCAAGAAGTTTTCATTTATATCTGGAAGATTTGCATATACATAAAGCTTAACACATATCACATTGGGACACCTAAGTTTAAGCAAGTTCTCCATGAAAATCAGTTTTCTTTTACTTTGGTCAGAAAGATAAGGAAGAATGACCACCTCAAAACAACACAGGTAAAGTATCATGAGTACATAAATACAACACAAAACCGTATGACATATAATACTGGTTTTAGAAGCAGAGTGCCTACACTCAAATTTAAACACTACTACAAAATAGTCCTGTGAGCTTGAGTAACAATCCAACTTTTCTCAATCTCAGATTGTCCACCTATGATGTGAGGCTTACTTGCCTTACCTAATACACAAGGTTGCTGTGAAAGAGTAAGAAGGATAATGTACATGAAGATAAAAAATAAACGATAGAAATGTTATTATGATAGAGGATATTTAAACACAAAAGTCTTAAAAGTGATTCTAAGAGTTTTAATGAATTTGAAAAAATAGAGCGGCAACATCCAAGACATTGATAGAAGGATCTTACAACAAATGGTATAAACCTGTCCTCTTTAGTGGTCTGTCTCTTGGGTTGTCCCTGTCATGACTTCATCAATATTTGTGCAACTCCTTTTGCCCTGTGCTGAAAGCAGACTTAATTCAATTATAGGTCTCAAAACTGATAAAATGGTCCTGAAGTGGAAAATGGGAAGAGATTATTGGCAAATGAATAAAGATTTGTATCGAACTAACACACAGGAGTACAGCAGGTCTTTTTTTAATCATTCCCTGTCTTAAATCTTCTGGGAACCATGAGTTTCCCTTCCCCTCATGCAGCACATCGATTTCTGAATTAGACTGCAATATTAAATAATTAATATACTTGCCATGATTGATGTTCTGCATTAGTTGAATATTAGGTTATCAATCAAAATCCACTTGGTTTAATGTAATAATATTGAAAAAGTGTCACAGGCTGTTCATCCAATTTGTAGTTGAGGCAGCACAGATAGTAATGTTGGCATAACACAAGGCTCTAAAGCAGGAAATGCAGTGGCTCAATATCTATGAAGCAGACATTTTAAAACTAACTGGGACAAGACTGAGGTTGTCCTAAATAAACCAGGTGGCACCTGATAGTTTTAATCTTAGGCGTGAGAAGATGCCATGTATCAATCATGCCATGGCAGGCAAGAAAAAAATTAAAAGTAGGTATTACTTTCCCTTTGTTACAAACAAATTTCATTATTTTTCCAAAAGAAATATACTCTAAGTCTAAAAACTATTGCTATAATAAAGCTTATGTCCTCTTAAGAAATTTGTAAACAAAAAGACTAAGATTTTTTAGATCTAGTCTTACCAGAAAGTCATTGACTTTTCTTTCCTTTTCTTAAAACAGAAGAATAGTATCAATCATACCAATGAATATTCAGGTTTTTTAGTAGTCTAGAGGAATCGGGTTAAGGAGCCACACTTAATAATGATATTTATTTTGAAAACATACTATTCTTTCTGATGATGGCAATTTCCCTTACTATCAATATTTTGCATCTACATTTGTCAAAATATAAGCTTAGGAAAATAACTTAAATTACTTGATTCTCCCAGTAAAGTAATGACAATTTTTCTCATCATTCCCTATTATCTCAATCCAAAATCTATTATGGATTTACTTATAAAAGTCATTACTTAAAAACAGATTTAAGAAACAAAAGATATCTAAAAGAAAAGTGACTTTTTTGGGGGGATGAGTAGAAACTTAACAAAATAAATATAACCAAAAGCATTTCAAAGAGCAAGCCAAAATTCCAGTGAGGGTTTAGTTATAAAATACTCATAAACCATAAATCACATAACTAATTGAAGTAGCATTAAAGTATCATTCCACTGAACAAGTCCTTGGTAAATAAAAGATTAAATATAATTATAATCACTAATGTATTATCCTATGTAAAAATGTGTACATACACAGTAATTATGAAAAATGGAGTTAACTATTAAGAATAATTTTTTTAAGAGACATTCTGTCACCCAGGCTGGAATGCAGTAGCAACATCTAGTTAGACTCTAATTCCTGGGGCCAAGTGGCCCTCCATCCTCAGGCTCCCAAGTAGCTATGACCACAGGCATGTGCCACCACACTCAGCTAATTTTTTTCTTATTTTTTGTAGAGATAGGTAGGGCCTCGCTATGTTGTGCAAGCTGGTCTTGAACTTCTAGCCTCAAGTGGTCCTCCCACCTCAGCCACCCAAAGAACTGGAATTACAGGCGTGAGCCACTGCACCTGGCCAACATAAAAATGTACAGTAGATTTTTTTGTCATGAACTAAACATATTATTTACTTTTAAAAGATTAGTATGCTGCAGTTTTCTATGGATGTAAGAGCTAAGATCATAGTTAATTTTGTATTTTTTTCTTTCATAAAGCAAAATCTACAGGAGTTGGATTTTTACATGATGTCACTGAAGGCTTATAAAAGCCTGACTACATACATTATTACAAATCTACATTTTCCATCTCAAACAATAATGAAAACATTTTTACATGTATTAGATTTTGTTATGTATCAAATGTTATTGATGAATAAAAAGTTTGGCAAAATATAAATCTAAGAAAAAGCTGAGTTCTGCCAGGTGTGGTAGCTCACGCCTGTAATCCCAGCACTTTGGGAGGCCAAGGTGGGTGGATCATGAGGTCAGGAGATTGAGACCAACCTGGCTAACACGGTGAAACCCCATCTCTACTAAAAAAAAATACAAAAAATTAGCTGGGCATGGTGGCGGGCGCCTGTAGTCCCAGCTACTCGGGAGGCTGAGGCAGGAGAATAGCGTGAATCCGGGAGGCGGAGCTTGCAGTGAGCCAAGATCGTGCCACTGCACTCCAGCCTGTGCGACAGAGCAAGACTCCGTCTCAAAACAAAACAAAACAAAAAAAGCTGAGTTCTAATTTCAGCTCTACTATTTACTACTGGTCTTTGTTCAGTTATCTATTTCTCAAATTTTTCTCACCTTACATTCAAAATCACAGATTAACAAGATAATCAGCATATAATATAGAAGTCACTCAGTAAATACTGGTTCAATACAACAGCCTAATAATGGACCAATTGACTACACTTCACTTCCAAAATAAAAAAAAATCTTTATATAAGTTTCAGCTTTCTTAATTGTCTTGAAATCCATTTCAACTGTAATACCTATAAATGAAAGTCAGTCTCATTTTCAAACATCAAATCTTGGATGGATGGATGGATGGATGGATGGATGGATGGATGGATAGACAGATCAATTTTGGCTAGTATCCAATAGAACACTACAGATATCCTGATATAAGCACATTCTTATGTTCTATTTGCAAGAAGGTACGGTGTTGGGAAAAGCAGGCAAAAATAATTTCTATTTTTGTATTTTAACTCAATTTAAAAAAATGCTTAATGTCAGTACTCTGATCTACAAAGATCTTCCTGAAATTCTCAGTTTCTGCTTCTCAGGTTTGGTTAGAATTCTTAGCACTTTTCCCTTGATTGGCGAACACCTTGCAAATTAGTGGCTCTAAATGAATATTCTTATGTTACTATAGTTCAGAATGATGGTTTTCAGATGTTTGCATTTTACAAGTAGTTTTTCATCTGACTGTTATCGGTAATAAATAAAGCTCTAGAACTTATAAATCACTTGCACAGATAAGTCTACCATAGTAACAAAATTTAAGTATTTTGTTTTCTTTTTAAGATCCTTTAGTTTTATAGACAAATATTAGTGAGCATCCACTATGTCACGACAAGTTTAAATTAAATATATTAAAACAGCCAAGGGCTTATGATACACACTTGGCTTATTCCAATGGGAAGCTGAACACTTAAGCTGGTATGGATCAGTTACGCCACTTAAAACCAGTCAAGTAAACAGAGTTCACAGAAAGGGTCTACAGGGGAAAGAGAAGAGATTTCAATATTTCTGAAGTCATGCTCTAGATAACAGTTGCAAACAAAGGAAAACTAAAATTTTGTCATCAGTAGATCTGATGTAAAAGAACCAATAAAAAAGGTCTTTTAGACACAAGAGAAATTATAGCAGAAACAGACTTGAAATGTCAAGGTGAAAGAAGTACAACAGAAATGTTATTTGCTGAGCTCCCTTAGCTCCACGATAAATTCTGAGGGGATAATAAAAACAATAACAACATAAACATCATCAACAGAAAAAAAGCAAGAAAAAATATGGTATCTATGCCTTAGATGTTAAAAACTGTGTTGTCAAACCAAGGCTAGTACAGTCAGTCCTCCCTATCTGTGAATCCACAACAATGAAGTCAACCAACCACAGATCAAAAATATTTGGGGGTTGGGGGGAATGTGCATCTGTATTTAACATGTGCAGATTTTTTATTCTTGACATTATTCCCTAAACAATACAGTATAACAACCACTCACATAACATTTAAGTTGTACTAGGTATTATAAGCAATCTAGATATAATACATAAATTATAGACAAATACTATGCCATTTTACATGAGGGACTTAAGAATCCATAGACTTTGGTATGTGCAGTAGGTCCTGGAATCAATATCCCACAGATACCGGGGAAGATGGTATATAAAATAGTTAATGTCCAATACAGGCAGGGAAAGGGCATGTCATACATGCTACCTATCTGGTACTTCCCACACGCAGGACAAACATTCATAATCAATGACAACTCTCTTTCCAACTGAGGCCACGTGCAACTCAACACATTTTAGTAAGGAGTCATGGCCAGTTGTCTGGAGTTAGCAGGTGAGATGCAAGCTATTCACCATCACCCCCCACTTCAACCCATGCTCTTGACCTTGTTCAAGGAAAGTTCATAAAAAGGAAAAATGACCAGATGTGTTAGAGTGGTTGGAAAAGATTTCAAAGAGAAGGGTAATTTTAGCTAGATCCTGAAGGATTCATTGTATTTGGGTAGACTGAGTACACAGAAAGGAGGAGGCAGGAAGAGTGAGCTCAAAGGTCCAGCATGACCTGGCAGTGTTCAAGTATGGAGAGTACCCTGCCCAGAGAAGATGTATTAAAAGGTCATACAACTTTAATTAATTAAAAATAATTTTTATAATGTAAGTTTTTAGGTCCATCATATACAGTTGTGCATGTTGTTCATTATGAAAAAACAAAAAAAAATCAAGAGGGCAAGTGGAAACTAAAAGCTATATGCCCCAGCCAAACAGTATATCCTGGTATGCATCCACAGGAAAAAGGGACATCTTGTATAATATGCACAAAGTTGCCATATGGGCTACAAGTGACCCTGCAAATAATAAATGCTTATTGTAGAAAAATTCAAAATCACATCTGGTTCTAATGAAGAAAAAATAAAAGTCACCTGAAATCCCACTAGCCAAAGATAATAGCTTCAATATGTGCTCGTTTTTTCCTCCAGACATTCTTATGAATACACACAAATACAATTATTTTTCTTATAAAAATGGGACCATGGTTGATTTGTTATATAGCTTAAATTTTTTCACTACTATATATTGTAAATAGCTTCTGGGTGTCAATAATATACTTGCATATAATATTTTAATGTTTGCATACTATTCTGCATACAGATGTACAATAAGCTAACTTATCCCTTATTTTTGGACATTTAGGTTCTTTCTGATTTATCCTTATAAATAAAACTGGGGTATAAGAAAAGAATAATCACTAGATTAAAAAATCATTGATGATTTTATGTAATGTTTATTTCACTTGCAGAACTGGGGTTAAATAATTTTTATAAGGGGAAATAAACCTAGTATATTTCATCTCTACTATTTAATCATAAGTAAATTCATGCATTCTATTACTTCTATATAAATACAAATATTTAAATATCAATTAAATTCACATTACAATTATAAATAATCTAAATTTAAATGTAATTTTAAAATACAATTTCTACTTCCAAAAATTCTACTATAAAATTATGTCCTAGTAATTTCATAAAAGCAATATATTCCCATATGTAACACAGTCAACAACCCAAATGGAAGGTCATAAATATATCCTATTAAGTCTTTAGCTATTAAAACTGAGGGAAAAGGCTAGGTGCAGTGGCTCCCGCCTGTAATCCCAGCACTTTGGGAGGCTGAGATGGGTGGATCACAAGGTCAGGAGATGGAGACCATCCTGGCTAACACAGTGAAACCCCGTCTCTACTAAAAATACAAAAAATTGGCCGAGTGTGGTGGCACGCACTTGTAGTCCCAGCTACTCGGAAGGCTGAGGCAGGAGAATCACTTGAACCCAGGAGACAGAGGTTGCAGTGAGCTGAGATCGTGCCACACTACACTCCAGCCTGGGAGACAGAGTGAAAAGTGCAACATGTGTATATTTTTCCTGAAAACAGCAAAGTTTGAATAACTCAGAAATTGATTATCCAAGTTTTCAATTATTAAAGTCTTTTTATGATTTTCTCTTCCTTCTGTTGTTCTGTTTAACTTCTGTTCTCCTATTTAACTCAACAGGAAACTGAAAACTAAGGTGTAATTTTAATCAGGTAAGCATCTAATAGTGCTAGGAAATAATAATGAAGTCTTTCCTTGTTTAATGAATCAAACTCCTCAGCCTAGAATTCAAGATTCTTGCTCAAGTCAAAAGATTTGCCATTTCCTAAAGACCTCTTTGCACTTCCCAGCACTTAAATTTTCATAGTATTTGTCTAAGTGAACTGACCTTCTCAAGCACCTGTGAGGAAATACTGAACAGAGTTTGCCAGGCGCTGTAACAAGTGCTTTACATAATCTGCTCATTTAACACTTACGATTTTATCATAAAGAGATGTAATTATTTTACCTATTTCATAGACGAGATAAATGAGGATCAGAGAGATTCAGTAGATCACACTATACCGCTCAGCTAGAAACCTGAATTCAATTCCCAAACTTTAGTCAAGGGAGAATTTATTACTGTCAACTCTAAAAAACAATAACCTCAGAATAAAACAAGATTTTACAACATTCCTTTACTCCTTAA
Organism: Pongo abelii; assembly: GCF_028885655.2. Taxonomy (NCBI): domain Eukaryota; kingdom Metazoa; phylum Chordata; class Mammalia; order Primates; family Hominidae; genus Pongo; species Pongo abelii. The sequence goes on along the minus strand of NC_085928.1, from coordinate 168,004,283 downwards.
TTGGAAACATGATTAGGGAGGAGGCAGCAAAGCGATGAATATTTAAGTAAAAATAAACACTAGCTGAACCTGGTCACTTACACTTGCATTCTCATTCAATTCTTACAATATTCACAAAACAAATACTGTATAAATAGCTAACACATTTAAACAGTTAGGAAGATTTTATAGTGCACAGTAAAGATCTATAAAATAAAAGGAAATGCCATTTTTCACCTAGCAAACAAGCAAAGGTGAAAACAAATGATAACGTTTCCATTGTTGGCAAAGGTGCTGAGAATCAGGTATCCTAATGCACTGCCAGTGGAAGCAGAAAATAACACAGGTTTTCTGGAGGGCAATTGGGAGAACGTATATCAACATTCTCAATAATACACATAAAGCCTTTGCCTCACAGTCTGCTTCTCTAAGTTTATCCCAATGATACATTCACAAAATATTAATCACTCCATTGTATTTAATACAAAAAAACTGAGAACTAAATGCCCAATAACGGCAAACTGTCAAATAAAATATAACCATACAACAGAAAATGATATCACCATTAAAAATTGTGACATAGTTACGTATTTTCACGAAATGGTCTTGTGCTATAGTAAGTTTTTTTTTTTTAAATCATGTTACAAAACGTAAGAGGGTAAGTTTTATACATCCATGTGTACAGTGTGGTACATGTGCATTTATCTAAAAAGATATAAACGAAAAAGTAAACAGTATTTGATAGTGGGATTATGAGTGCTTTTTTGTTCATTCTAATTGTTTATATGTTTTGTAAAGTGTCTTCCATGAAAAAAAATTATTATTCCAATTTAAAAAGTATTTTTTTAAAAATCCTCACAGCAGCTTTATTGAGTAGTATATTATTCTGGGTCTACATTCAGCTCACATTTTTCCTGTTATCTATAATCATAAATTATTTATGTACACGACTTTTACCTCTAGTGTTCACTTTAAAAACCTTGTCTACATTTTTGTTCACCCTTATACCATCTACATAATTTAATACAAATAGAATCTTCCTAATTTTGGTATGTGATTATCCAAGCTACAGATGAATTCAATTTAGAGATGGCGAATGTGAAATAGAGATAATGAAGACAGTTATGTTCGCAATGCACGAGGCAAACAGAAATGGTGAACTCTTCAATAATGTATCCCACTTTCTCTATGTTAGTTTTGGCTCCTATCACTAATCACCAAAAGTCCTCCAATACTTTCTCCCTAACACCAATGTCTTCATATCCCAAGTTCATGTCATTGCCTGCTTTATAATCTACCTTACCTGGCTAACAATTTTCTGCCAATATGTAACTCTTCTCAAACCAGTTCATTATCACCTCCATAATTTTGCTCATCCATTCATCTACCTAAAACAATATTCTCTTCTTCTCAAAATCTGCAAATTCTTATATTTATTGTACAAGAACCACTTAAAATCCCACCATGACTATGTTCATAATAATTTCTTAATCTCTAAACTTACAGTCCTTCCTGACATTTAATGGGTAAGCGCTAAGATCTTTGCAAATGTCCCAAGTTGAAAATGCAATAATGCATGTAAAGTGCTCAGCATACTGCATTTAGCAAATATTACTAATTATTGTCAACATCACCATTACTACACAGACCTTTGATGAGGATTGTTCAATACATTAACATCAGAAGAAAACAAAGCCACTGTGAGATACAGTGCTGAGCAGTTAGTAGGCTTTACTCATTGGCTAAGTTACATGACTCCTTCACAGCATCCTCTCAGAACATAGGCTTTGAGTCATGCCACACAAAAGTTACAAATTGTCACATACAACAGGCCACATCACTTTGAATAGACAGAATATTAAATCTGTGGATACCAAGGTCAAATGCATTGCCCTTATAGAAAACTCCTGATAGTCTGGCACTTGATTGTCAGTAATTATTTTATGTGGCTTCTATGTAGATATCCATTTCCCAACTTAATTATTAGCTTAGGTAAACCTGCTTTGTTACCACATGAAGCTCTTTGATAAGCACAGACAGGGCTGGGGATGGGGAGGTGGGTATGGCTGCATCTCCCTCCAGAAAACTGCAAAGCACTGGCTGTGTACCAAGTATGTGTACCAGTATGAGGAGGGCAGCTTTCTTCCATGAGGCCTGCCAGGCAAAACTCTGTAACTGCCAATGGGTATGACTGATTGGTCACACATAGAATTTTGGCCTGGAACCAGTTTCCTCAGCTACCATGTTACTCACAGGCTTCCCTTCAGTTCGACTTTTTGAAAGAGAGAACTATACACATACTCTATCTCCCCTTTCCTACCTCCCACTACATCCAAAAATTACTCTTGGCTAAAGTCATCAGTGGTTCCCCCATGTTGCCAAATCCAAAGTCTACTTTATCATCTTTCTCTTTATACAATTCTTAGAACCATTTGATACTGTCTAACATTCATATTCATGTTGATAAGCCCATGCTGAACTAATGTTCAATACTTCATAGCCTTTCCTCACTTGTCTTCTATAATATTATATCGTTCAGGTTTTCTACATTTTCTCAAAAAAATGGCTCTTCAAGTCTCTTGTAGTTCCATGCTCTTCTCTCCAGCCACCAAAGGTAAAGAGCTCCCCAAAGATCAGTCCTGGGCGCTAGTCTTGTGCTATACTTTCTTCTTAATCCATCTCACCCTCACACACAGCATTAACGGCAACCTATACGTACATGTGCGAAAAATGCATATCATTCATAAGCTCCAGATTCATATACCCTGTTGTCTATTTGACATGTCTATTTGGATATCTAAAAAAAAAAAAGCTTATGCTCAATAGATCCAAAACTAAATTCTTGAGTTCCTCCTTCAAAACTGATCCTTTTCAGTATTTCCAATTTCAGAAAAGGATCATATCATTCATCCTTCTGCTCAAGCCAAAAACCTGGGAATCAACCACTTCACTTTCTTCTCTTTCCCCCTACAAATACAATCTATCAGTTAGTCCTACTGATTCTACCTCTTAAGTAATCACAAAAACTATCTATATTTATATCAACTGCCACCATCCTAATTCAATTGCCATGACCTCCAACCTAGTCTTTCTTAATTCTGTCATAGCTATTTTAACCACTTCCGCCGTTATTTCACTCTCATCCACCTATCGCAAAACAACCAGTCTAATCTTATAAAAATGAATCACTTCGGGCCTCACGCCTGTAATCCCAGCACTTTGGGAGGCCAAGGTGGATGGATTGCCTGAGCTCAGGAGTTCGCGACCAGCCTGGGCAAAAGGGTGAAACCCCGTCTCTACTAAAATACAAAAAATTGGCAGGGCATGGTGGCATGCACCTGTAGTCCCAGTTACTCAGGAGGCTGAGGCAGGAGAATTGCTTGAATCCAGGAGGCAGAGGTTGCAGTGAGCTGAGATTACGCCACTGCACTCCAGCCTGGGAAACAGAGCAAGACTCCGTCTCAAAAAAAAAAAAGGAATCACTTCATTTTTGAGCTCAAAACCCTTCAATTCCTTTTCACTGGAGCCATCATGATTTGCCCCCCACCACACACACACATAAACATTATTTATTCATTCAACAACTATTACTGATCACTATCTCTGGGCCAGATTCTGTGATAGGTATTATGGATACAATTATGAACAACATAGACTAGGTGATGTGGAGCTTAAAGACAGGTATAAAAACCATCGCACAAATATATAATTAGTACCTAATCATTAGTTACCAATAGTTTAATTAATTCGTAAATATGTGATATGAAAAATATTTCAGAAGTTAATACAGGGACCTATAAGATAGAATCAAAGGAAAACAAGAATTGCTCAAGGAATTCTTCTCTCATTTTATTCCACTGTCATGCTTGCTCGCTACAGCCTTCTTCTTGGGTGTATTTGTTATGCTTTTTAAGCTACCCAGAATCTGAATACCATTCCAAATTCGGTGAGCTTTGAATCCAAAGTATTCCAAATATAGGATGACATGAATTATACTAGGAAATTTGAATAAAGAGTTGATGAAAGACAAGAATAAAAAGATTATTCTCGGTGATAGTGGCAACAGCGCTTAAGTCCAGTGGCAGCAATGTCAGAAGCAGGGGTGGTCAGTGCCTGCATACTATCTATACTGATACCATGGTATACACAGGCAGTAACACCAGCTGACCAGTCTTCTTTTCCTGTCAATTTTCACAACCTGGTTTCCCAGAGTTCCCACTGATTACATAAGCTACCCAATAGTCCCACATAATCTATGTTTATTTATTTACTTGCAATCTTTCCTAATAGAATCTAAGCTCAGTAAGCACAACTTACATCTAGAAAAGAGGAAGTGGCATGGGGGAAGTCCTAGAGGCTTGAAATACCACTGCATATAAGAAAGACTTTTGTTTTATTCTAGTTCACATAAATGACAGTACAAATGAAGATTCTTCTAGGAATTACTTTCTCACAATAAATGGTTTTATATCTGCCTGCATAAAATAAAAAATAACATATTCAATTTATGGATAGTTTTCACCTAATTTTTATTAGTAATACTTAAAGGCCAATGGAGAATTTAAAAGTGCGCTAGCTTATTCTATTAAGCCGAAAGTACAAATCAGGGATCAGCAAACTACAGCCCATAGGCCAAATCCAGCCTATTTCCTGTTTTTGTACAGCACATGAGTTAAAACAGTTTTTACATTCTTAAATGTCTGGGAAAAAATCAAAAGAACAACATTTCATGACACATGAAAATTACTGAAATTGATATTTTAGTGTCACTATATGAAGTTTTGTTGGGAAACAGCCACACTCATTCTTTTATGTATTTCTATGGCTGCTTTAATGCGATTAACAATAGCTGAGGAGTTGCAACAGAAATCATGCATGGCACTCTCATTAGTTTGCATTGCTGCTCAGGGCACAAAAAAAATCACAGTAACATAGCATAACTAAATGCAGTTTCAAGAGCCTTATGAATTGCCATAATGTGACATTTAATTTTTAATACCAGTGTATAAGAATCATATCAAAATGACAAAAGAATAGAAAAGGAGCCTTCAACTGTCATTTTTAAGGCGCAGTGAAGTGTGGACTATTTTATCAAATTAAATGGCAATTCATTGTGCTTATTATACAATGGCACTACAGCTGTGCTGGAAAAATAGCATATGTGTTGATTTTTAAAAATAGTATATACTTGACTGAACACTCTTTACAGTATTTCCAACTCACAGGAAAGCAATAGTCCAAAAAAATAGAACATTTAAAATGGAATATCTCATCACAGCAGAATTTCACAAAAATAAAAAAATAAAAATGAGTTTCTGAGTGGTGTATTTGTCAACCAATCAATGAAAGCCATTTACCAAAGATGACTTAATTAGTGTTTGACTGCAGTCAAAGAAATGTGTCCAGGGAAAATAAACTTGCTTAAAACTATTAGACTTTCAGCAAGAACAGTTGTTCAAACTGTTGAAGACACAGGGAATATCATCAACATGTCCAGTGAAGAGATAAGGCAAATGAGTCCAAGTGGTTTTGCTTGGCTCTTCATGAGTCCACAGATGTCAGAGATAATGCTCAGTTGTTTATTTGAGGAGTCAATGCTGAGTGTGGAATGACTTAAGAATTAGCCTCCATGAAAATTATGTGTAGAACATGAGAATATTTTCAACAAAATTGAGAAAACACTCATTCAGTACAACCTGACGTGGAATCTGCTAAGATGTGCTACATATCATGGTAGTTAACAATAGAGAGCAGAAAGCAGCTTTGTTGGACAAATCTACAAAGCTTGTGAAAATGTAAGTCTATGAAAATTTAAGGCCTACACTTATTCACTGCATTATTCACCAGCAAATACTTTGTAAAAATATCTGAAGGTAAAATGTGGTATTCAACCAGAAGTGTCGACAGTGAAGCTCACTTGCTCTTGTGGACTTGTCCATTGTTGGTTGTATGATCTTTTTGACAGATACAGATGCTGAATATCCTGATTATTCCAACACATGGCAGCAGTTTGATGTCTTAACAGTGGTAAAGTCTAATTGTGATGTTTCACATTAGGGATCAATACTGAAATTTTTCTGACTGAGAAGAACCCCCTCAACCACTTTTATCCTAAACCACTTTTAGCTTCAGCAGTAGACATAAAAATGCTCCTTAGCTGGGCACAGGGGCTCATGCCTATAATCCCAACTACTAGGTGGGGGCTTAGTGAGAGGACTGCTTCAGTCCAAGAGTTCCAAAGGCTGCAGTGAGCCATGATCCTGCCACAGCATGTAAGCCTGGCCACAGAGTGAGACGCTGTCTCTAAAACAAAAAATAAATAAATAAAAATAAATTTTAATGAGCTCAACCTAAAATTACAAGGCAAAATGTGCTTATATGCAAAATTCATCCAACAGTAAAGGCATTTCGGTAACAACTGATGTTGCTTGAATCAAAAAGTAATGTCAAACTGCTTTATATACTTCCCATGTTGTCAAAGTTAAAAGAAGATATTCATTCCAACCCACATTTCAGGGAGTATGTTTTTTGATCTCAAATTACAGTTCCAGCAGTATTTTTCTGCCCTTAATGCAAGTGCAAAGAAAATTTCCATATTCACAAATCCACTTAACTGCACAATTGAGGAGCTTCTACTTCAACTGGAAGTGATTAATCTGCAAAATAATAACTAAAAGACAAAAATCAAGAAAAGAATCTAACAGAATTTTATAAATGCCTTTCAAGCAATGAACATGATCATAGATTACAATCAAATTTGGCAATACCTATCTGTGTGAAGACATTTTCAAAGATGAAATGTTTAAAATCTCATTACAGATCAGCATTAAAAGATAAATGCTTGTAATCAATTCTGATAACAAGGAACATTAATTTAGAACCCTAATCAAGTAAAGTGCTAGCTCCCCAAAAGGAATTCCATTTTTTAAATTCATGCATTTTAATTACAAAAAATTGTGCTCAATAATTATTATTATACTTTGAATTTTGTCCAAAAACTGTGGACATATATTTTCTCTCTTGTTATAGATTTATGTTTACAGGATACCTTCAATTTTGCCTCTTAGCCCACAAAACCTAAATATATATATACTGTTTAGCCCTTTGCTGAAAAAGTTTACTGATCTCTGGTCTAAATCATTTAAATTCTAATTGTGTTCAAACTATATATCCATATGAGGTTATTTTGACTTTAGTAAATGGGGAGATAGGAAGCCAGAGGCAAAAAGAGATGTGTTGTAGTCTTCTCATTTTTATATTTGCATGACAATCACTAAGATAAATATTGATAGCATTTCAAAATCCAAATGACAGATATAAGTTAAGAAATAACACGCAACAAAATACAAAGGAGAGCTAAATCTAAAAGTTGAGAACATCATCAACTTCTTCCATCTGCTTTTAGTCTGCTATCAAAAAAGGTAATATTGTATTAATTTTAGGTAATAAAAATATTGGTCGAAAAACTAAAGAAAATGATTATTTAAAAAAATAAACTAAAGTATAGGACCAATAAGACAAATACTAAAGGAGACAAATTTTGTCTTCCACAATAACAATTCAACTCTTTACAAACTGAGAGTTTGAGAAAAGAGGGGTAACATGAAAAAAGACAAATGTTAATTATTCTATCTAAAGGCTAACCTTGGCGCCTTTCTGTCTGGCGGCACCCATCAAGTAAGCCAAGATGGGTGCATACAAGTACATCCAGGAGCTATGGAGAAAGCAGTCTGATGTCATCATGCGCTTTCTTCTGAGGGTCCGCTGCTGGCAGTACCGCCAGCTCTCTGCTCTCCACAGGGCTCCCCACCCCATCCAGCCTGATAAATTGCGCAGATTGGGCTACAAGGCCAAGAAAAGTTACGTTATATATAAGATTCATATTCGCCATGGTGGCCGAAAACGCCCAGTTCCTAAGGGTGCAACATATGGCAAGCCTGTCCATCATGGTGTTAACCAGCTAAAGTTTGCTCACAGCGTCAGTCCGTTGCAGAGGAGTGAGCTGGACGCCACTGTGGGGCTGTAAGAGTCCTGAATTCTTACTGGGTTGGTGAAGATTCCACATAGACATTTTTTGAGGCTATCCTCATTGATCCATTCCATAAAACTATCAGAAGAAATCCTGACACCCATGGATCACCGAACCAGTCCACAAGCACAGGGAAATGTGTGGGCTCACATCTGCAGGCCAAAAGAGCCGTGGCCTTTGAAAGGGCCATAAGTTCCACCACACGATTAGTGGTTCTCGCCAGGCAGCTTGGAGAAGGCGCAATACTCTCCAGCTCCACCGTTACCACTAATATAGGTAAAGTTTGTAAAATTCATACCTAATAAACTATTTAGGGCAGTCATGTCTGCTTACAGGTGTTATTTGTCTGTTAAAACTAGTCTGCAGATTATTTCATGAATATCAAACTAAGAAAGTTAAAGTGCAATAATGTTTGAAGAAAATAAGTGATGGTGTATCTTGTTTCTAATAAGATAAACTTTTTTGTCTTTGCTTTATCTTATTAGGGAGTTATATGTCAGTGTATAAAACATACTGTGTAGTATAATAGGTTTAAAATAAATTCTTTAAAAGAGGAGTACTGAAACTAGCTCTGTAGATTTGTCTGGTGCATGTGATGAAATCTGCAGCTTTATTGGGGTGATGGCAATGCTCTGCTGGTTTACTTTCAAGTAGCTGGGTTTTTCAGTTTGGCAGGTACAGACTTTTTAAATTGGGCTTTGCTTTAAAAATTGTAGGGTGGGAGGAGGACATCTTAACTATGTCATGATTATATTTAGAAAATTACGGGGACAAATCTGGGTTAGCCTGAGGAAAACTGCCTCTGTCTCCACAGTACCATTTTAAGTTCACATAAAAGGTGAAAGCTCCTGGTTCAGTGCCATGGCTTCATGGCATTCAATGGCTAGTGGTAGTGGTATTAACACTGGTACGTTTTGAAATTGAATGTTAGATAAAATTATTAGCCTTAAGGTTGGTAAGCTAGCAATCAATATGCTAGGGTGGGAAGCTGGTGAGCCAGTGGCCCTTAGATAAACACCTTTGAAGTGTGAGCTTAGAAGTCAACCTTAAAATACGTAACAATAACACTAATTTGTGATCATTATGAAACCCTTCAGTCACATTGTGGGGGGGTGGGGAGTAGTTGACTGTAAGTACATCATTCTTAGTCTGTTCAGTTTTAAAAACATCTTGGGTTACCCACTGTGTGTATTCCCATAGGCTACAGAAAAAGTCATCCACGTGCATGGTTTCCAACCATATGTGTTTTCTGCAGTTATTTCTCTTGTTCCTGGCCAAACTACCCTAAAAATCCTTACCACCATTCCACAAAGTTGGGCCATCACTTGTGCGTTCACTTTCAGTGAAAGTATGCCACCACACTGCATTTCTGTTTCCATCACGTCTTCCAGGAGACTAGGCTACTGTTTTCCAGGGTGAATTTACGCTCTGAATTTCCACAGTGTAAAGGAAATGTAGACAAAGAATTGTCCAATTCTAAATTCTGACTTTGCTGACTTAATTTAAATGCTTGCTTCTCTGAATCAATTTTCTCCTATCTTCTCTAGGGGTTTCAAAAGGCTTAGTTAATTGATTTCCAGAAAGTACTCATAGCAAGTTCATAAAAGTTCTTGAGACCTAAATTTCTTCTCAAAAAAAGAAAAGATCTTAAGTCATACATTTTGATTGTGTAGAGGTTGCTCAACTAAAGGAATAAATGTCTATTAAACCAAAAAAAAAAAAAAAAAAAAAAAGACTAACCTTGGCAAAATCAGAAAGAAACATTCCAGTACACTGGAGAAAAATGGCTTTTTCTTCATTAATTAAAGATAATTTAGCATAATGTTGAATAATCAGTTTTACAGGCATTGAACTTTTATAGGACAGGTTATATGAAATCCCAAACATGTTCTCAGCACTTCAGCATACCCCTAAAATTCCTATTTCTAAACATTAAAAGCACTGTTTAAATCTCATTATATGGATACTCTTTATCTATTAAAGAATACATAAACAGAATTCTTACAATACATAAACAATGCCAAATGGCTTCAGTTTCCAAATGGGCAACACTGAGGAAGCACTCTGAATGTTTCAATTTTAAGTTATTTTATAGGGTCATTACCATGTTTATGATAAAATTTTTAACACTTAAATCTGTGTAGTGTTACACTGTAAAAACAACAACTATACATTTCACAAAGATACAGTTGGCAAACATGACTCAAGCAACTACCATGAGAAAGAGAGCCTGAGAGAGCGAGAGTTAAGAGTGAGAGAAAGACAGAGGGAGAGAGAATGAATGGAATCCAAAGATTGAATATTAAGAAATGTCCCTGTTTGCTTCTCAACTGGTTCTACATATTTTCCCTCCAAGATTATTACCATGTTTTAACTCAAAGAAAGTAGACTTAGGGTAATACTTATTTAGTATGGGGATGCTTACCAATCCAATTAATCAGACCTTATAAACACACTGACATTTTCATAAAGGTTCTCAATATATCATATCAATATAATACATGTTCTGAATGGCTAGACTTCGTATTACAGGAAATAGGCCTCAGTGCTAACATTCATACTGAAAAGACACTGTGGTAGAATGGGGGATAATTCATCCGTGAGTTCCATATTTTATTAAAATTTATACAACAGAAGAAAATATGACTGTTTACAAAGAAAAAAGAAAATAGACTTACAGAACCTTACATTTTGAATCCATAAATAACAAATAAAAGATATTTAGCTTATTTCCACAAGAAGATGAATCTGTGTGTGTATATGTATGTGTAAAGACCTTTATGAATGGAAAATGTGTATGACTTAGACTAGGGCCAGGTATGTTTACTACCTTGAACATTTAATACTAAATGGAATACACAAATTTTAACTATATTAACCCTCCAATAATAAAAACTATCTGAACTAATAAAACAAAGTTCCAGGTTTATAAGTTATACAGTAACAATGCATTGAAATTGCCATACATCATTGAGATGATTCCTGAATATAAACAGAAGCATTATGACAGAGGGGATTAAAACCTGCAAATTAATTTCCACTAATATCAGAAGATAAAAACACAAAAACAGGTTCTTTTTTTTAACCTCTCAAAAGCTAGTACTCATAGTTATATAAGACAACGCCTTTATTCTTATATACACCATTTTTTAGTAAAGGGGAACAATGTTTCCAATATATTCTCCTTTAGTTCAGAAAAAATACATTTATAAACAGTGGAGGAGGAGAGGGAGGACAGGATAATAAAATAAATGGGTAGAAAATGTAAATAACTGATAAATCTATGTAAAGGGCATATGGGAGTTTCTTGTACTGTTCTTCAAACATCTCCAGAGTTTGAATTTACATCAATAGTTATCAAGGGAAATAAAAGCTATTAAATTTAGCCAAAAGTTTCAGTTTTTACTAACTACAATATTCTGTTTGCAACTATTTTCTATTTCTTGAAAGCCCATATAATCTTCCTTTTCCCCCAGTTACTGCTATACTTAAATTAATCAAATTTAATTCTGGAAAAAACAATACTAGTATTAAAAATTTTTTTGAAAAACATAAGATTAAAAACTTCTGCACAAAGAATAAACTCCAAAAGAAAAGATGCAAATAAAATGACTATAATAATCTTTTGTTTTTTATTTGCAAGTATAAATCGGAAGAAAAACAAAAGCCTGGAACATAGCATCTGTCATATCAGAATATAAAAAGATGATCCTGGCACAAAATGAAAAAGCTCTAATTCATTTGCAAATCAAGCCTGCCGGTTCCATTTCAAGCTGGCGGTAACTGTCAAGAGTTAACAAGATAATCACTTTCAATCCTGCCTTCAATGGTACATTACACTGTTATTCCATTCAATAAGGCCGTTCTTTGGGGCACTAGATGAATGGTTTTCATTTCTAACTCACACAAAAAGTTGTGCGGGGAAAAAATCCACGGGGCTTAAGAAAGAAATCCCTTTATGGGCATTTATCTGCCGGTACTTGCTTTTAGGCAAAATGAGATATTTTGAAACATCAGTGTCCATTCACTTCCTCTATTCCTTTAGGCCCTTAATCCGTTGGAAAAAAAAAAAAAACAAATTGGCATATGAGAAAAGTGCAAAAGCAGTTTCATGTTTTAAATTATCAATGCACGTTAAACAAAAATTATTAAAATGACTCTATGCAAATACAATGCTATTATACTCAAAAGACTAATATTAACTGATCTCCTCCTTATCTCATGGTATCTCATGTCACTTTCTTAGATTACTCACCTATATTCTGGGTGAAATGCAGGTGCTTAAAATTTCATATTTAATTCTTGTTGTGTTCATAATGACTTGTACACCTAAAAAGGTTAAAATACCTTTCCAAATTATTCCTAGTTCAATGAAAATGAATTTTAGCTTGATGTTATCTTTATAATGCATTTATCAAAAAGCATTATAAAAGTTTTTACTATTCCATGATGTAACTTAATTTTACAAACAAATGTAGGTAAGATAGCTATATAATTATTTTTGCAAAAATATTGAAACTATATATTAAAAAAATATATATTTTTGCTTCATACAAAAAAATATAGAGTGCAAAGACTTAAACGCATCTACTAGTAATAGACAATTAGGCCATCTTTAAACTATAGTCTATGAGAGTAAAAGAATATTAAAATCTCTACTCTGACTGCTCATGCAGGCCTACATCCATCAAATCCATCCAACATCGGTGTAAATTTATAAGAACCATCTGTATATGAATCACAACTTATTATTCAAGTCTATTTAACAATAACAACAATTAATCTTTCCCCACCTACTCCCTCAATTCAGGAAATAATATTGCTATATATTGCCTATGTAAATCATAATCTCCAGCCAAGACTTTTAATCCTTTTATAATCCCTTATTAGAGGAAAACGTGGATTTTTAAAACTCACAGTACAAATGTCCTATGAAGGACTTAAAGTCCTTCTAAAATCATTACTTCAAAAAAATGAGTGTATTTTGTATCCAAAAGCTTTAAGAAGTTAGAACATTCATGTTTATGACTACAAAGGCTACACACTTAAATTTTAAAATTCAGATGATTTCATGAATTCAATATGACATGGGGATAATCCTTTTATAAAAGGGAGAAGTCTTTCTGAAGCAGCCTAAGTTCACCCAATTCTTTCAAGTTCCAGTATGACTAACCATTTATCCTCTAAAAGGTAAAAATTATCCCTATTCTTAAAATAAATTGTAAAAAGATGGAGAAGAAAATCTATAGGAAAATAATTCAGAAAGTTTTACAGTATCAGATAGACTTGATCACTAATATTTAAATTTTAGATTAGTAATCTAAACTTTGTCATTGTGAATAAATTATAATGAATCTGTATATGTTAAAGTCCTTATAAAATTTAAGCTATAGCAGAAAACCAGGAAACTTAAAACATAAATGCCTATGCTTAAATCTATTAACTTTTCAAAAAGCTTGCATGATATTATAAAATGACAATAATGTTAAGGAAACCTTATTATTCCAAATTTTAAACCCTTAGTACCAGACATGTTAACACACCAAGTAAACAGTGAGTGTATTATGGTATGCTCAATAAATTACAATTGAAATACCTGACTACAATGTGTAAAACCAATCTGTGACATTACAAATTCCTAAAGAACCCTACAAACACAAAGCTACTGGCACAGCACAATTCCATTAGAGCTTAGTATTGTGAATCAGTCCCCATACAGGGTGAGGACACTAAAGTCACCCTATCATTGGGGTACCCTATCCTTTTGTTGGGTTCCAAGATCATGGTTAACTCGAGAGGTAGAAATGTTTGATCTTTCAGCTTAAAGCTGCCCTGCTGCAGCCTCCTTCCCTTATTAGATCCCTGGGGTTAGCTTTAAGCAAACACAGCAGCAAAGGCAGCAGGGAGTATGATGGATCTCCTACACATCAACCATTGGAACAGCAATGGAGAGTGTTTGAGGAACAGCACAAGCCTTGGACAAAAGCTTTACCGAGAATCACAAGCAGGTTCCAACAAGCAACCTGGTGTCTTGAATTATGTATGCAGTTGCTCCTATCCACTACTCACACTGATCCCAGGAAACAAAATCTTCTGTCTACAGAGATACAGCTTCTAACTTACAGGGATATCTACTAACAAAGTGAATATTTGCTTTCAATTTCTTCAGTTAAAAGAAGTTCTTCATAAATTACATTAGAAGCCAAGAAATGTTTTCTTGTTGTTCTTGTTCTGATATCTTCAAGATATCAAAAGAAACAAAAAAACGGAATAACTCCTTAAGAACAGGTAAAATAGGAAATCTGTTTTCTGGGCCAGGCACCTATAATCCCAGCACTTTGGGAGGCCAAGGCAGGCGGATCACGAGGTCAAGAGATCAAGACCATCCTGGCCAACATGGTGAAATCCCGTCTCTACTAAAAATACAAAAATTAGCTGGGTGTGGTGGCACATGCCTGAAGTCCCAGCTACTCGGGAGGCTGAGGCAGCAGAATCACTTCAACCCGGGAGGCAGAGGTTGCAGTAAGCCGAGATCATGCCACTGCACTTCAGCCTGGTGACAGAGCGAGACTCTTACTCAAAAAAAAAAAAAAAGAGAAATCTGTTTTGTGAAAATACTAAAAGCATGGTGGTGGGGAAAATAAACTTCATCATCAAATGAGTAAGGTAGAAGGGAGATAAACTTAATTAGCATGTAGGAATGAAATATTTAAAATGCCTTCAAAATTTGAGAATATGATAAAACTTCAAGAAGATTCTCATATATCATACACCATAAACTAACATTAGGCTTACTACAAAAATTTAAGTGAAGTAAACAAACGAAATAATTTTGTAAATATCATTTAGGCACATACTTGGATACTTTAAACATATCTGAAATGAATGCCCATATTCATAAAGAGGTCCTAAAAACCAAAGTAGTATTTAAAAAGGTGAACAACATAACAGAATAATTAAAACTGGAAATTAACTGGCAATTCAGCAAGAAAAAAATAAATGATCTATTACTCTGTAAAAAGATTCTCAACCTTAATGGTAATATTTAAGAAATAAAAATCAAAACAATATCCTTTATTTGCTGCCTACTCAGGTAGCAAAACTTTAAGGTTATAACCTTTTTCAAACTGGTTATGGGGAGATGACAGTCTCATATAATTATGTATTTTCAATGAAAGGTAAATACCTCAAATAATATATTTTCAATGTTTAAGATAACAGAGAAAGTCTACTATGATTAATAAAAGTGTTCAAGAATTCTATGCATTTATAAATGATCTGCAATACAGATATAAATTTAAACTTTAGTATAAAAATTATCTCAAGTCACAGTATCTTTAAAGGTTTTGTTTTAATGTAACTTAAAATTAAAATTAAGACTAATAGTGAAGGAGTGGCAGAACAAAACTGCTGACAGAAAACAATTATAATAACTAAGTAACGTGGTAAAAAATGTATTTATGGACACCAAACAGAATCCAAAAAGCCGCCACAAATAGTCTAATCACAAAAATCTCACCTGGAAGTGAAGAGTTACTGTTATGTTTATTGTTTTATTATTTTCTGGTGTTGGGGCACTCCTATGGCTATGGCTGCAGAAACACAATAGTAGAAAACCCCAGCCTTTGGGTTCAAGGTTCCAGAATCAGAGTTCAGGGCTAAAAAAACAGAAAAAATGTAAAATGGAAATGCAGGCAGGAAGAGAACCACAGAAACAGTATGATCCAAATCTGAATACAAATTATGTCAAAACCCTTGACTAACAGCTAAACTACACATACTCAGGGGAAATTTTCAGGGAATCCAGCGAAAAAGCCAGAGATTAGAGAGAAATACACCTTTGATGCTTTTTTAAATTCAGTGTATTAACCAAATATGTGCATCTCTGGTGGTAGAAAGGTGAAGAAGAATGAACTTGAAGTATCTGAGGACACATTGTAAAGCTGGCAGAGCAGATGAAAATGAAGCAATCAACCACAGAAGCAAAACAGACAGAGTGAGCTCTATCTCTACTTAAATTCTTAGCTGACAATAAAATTACATAGAAACAGAAAAGACTATGCCACAGAGCCAGTCTAAAAATATAACAATAGGAAGCCCTAACAGTGCAGAAATATTAGACAGTACCTACAGGAAGGAAGAGGGTCTTTATAGTTTCAGGTGAGAAAAGTACAAAAATAAAACAAAACAATAATCCCCAGGAAAACACAGCTGAATCCAGAGTGGCTATAACGTTTTTTAAGCCAAAAAAACAAAAAAATAGACATGGAAATAAACAGCATAAGAAAAGAGTAAATCAAAACTATTAGTGAACCAGATATTAGTTTTATCACATAAATATTTATTGGCAGCTATTATAAATTGTTTAAATATTGAAGGAAAAATAGTGTCAATGAATGGATGGGAAATCTCATCAGAGATATGGAAACTATATTTTTTCAAAACGAAAATTCTAAAGGTAAAAGCAAAATATTAAAAAATTCATGAAATGGGCTCAAGAAAGAAAACAGAAAAAAAAAATCAGTGAACTTAAAGAAAGACCACCATAAGTTACTCAATTTGGAGTACAAGAAAAAAAACTTTTTAAATGAAGAGGACCTCAAGAGATCTGTAGGACAATAGCAAGTGGTCCAACATATGTGCAAGGTCCACCAAGAGAAAAATAACAAATGAACAAACAGAATATCTGAAGAAATAACAGCATAAAAGTTCTCAAATTTGGGGGAAAACACTTATTTACACAGACAAAAAGCTCACTGAAAAGTGAGCTTTTCAGTTTGGCTAAACATGAACAAAAATCACTCTCACCCATGATAGTCTAACTTCTGAAAGCCAAAGATAAAAAGAAAACCTGGAAAGAGGCCAGAGAACAAAGATGCAGTATATACTGGAACAATTATAAGATTACAGCTAACTTTTCCTCAGAAACTATGAAAGCCAGAAGACATTGGAACAACCAATTCAAAGTGATGAGGAAAGAAAGAAATTGTCAATCAAGAATACATACATATTTGAATGATAGTAAAATCTACCATTCAAAACTGAAAGTGAAATAGGCCAGGCATGCTGTCTCATGTCTGTAATCCCAGTACTTTGGGAGGCTAAGGCAGATGGATCACTTGAGCTCAGGAGTTTGAGACCAGCCTGTGCAACATAGCGAAACACTGTCTCTACAAAAAATACAAAAATTAGCTGGGTACAGTGATGTGTTCCTGTAGTCTCAGCTACTCAGGACGCTGAGGCAGGAGAATCATTTGAGCCCAGGAAGCGGAGGCTGCAGTGAGCCGAGATCATACCATTGCACTCCAGCCTGGGTAACAAGAGTGAAACCCTGTATCAAAAAGAGGGGGAAAATCAAGAAGGTGAAATGAAGACACCTTTGCTTAGGATAAATATAATGGGATAAGTTAAAGTAGAATGGAATAAACTAAAGATTCATTTTAACAAGTTAAGTTTAAGGTGTAATTTATAGAGGAACAACTAAAGACAAAACAAGGTGATATAGCTTTAAAACCAATAAAAAAATTAAAATATAATGATAAAAAGTATAAACTACACCCAAGAACTGCCAAGAAACTCACTCTTTTCAAGTAAACCAAATGTAGAACACTAAAATAAATAAATACATTTCAAAAGACTGTCTTACAAAGCATACTTTCTGAATACAACACAATGAAATTAAAATTCATCAACAATAAAACATCTACATAAGCTCAAAATACATAACAAAAGTAGTGCTTATAGAAAATTTATAGCCTTAAATGTCTTTACTAGAAAAAGAGATCTACATTAATAATCAAGTTTCCTCCTTAAGTAGCTATAAAAAGATCAGAGTAAACCTAAAATGAGTAGAGAGTAAGGGAAAAAATTAAACAGAAAAAATGATGAAAAAGAAAACAAATGGACTACAGAGAAACAATAAGATTCTGTGTTTTTCCAAGAACAAACACTATTAATTTTGATAAATCACCTTTAAAAATCAACTGCTTCATAGCATAATAATCACACTGTACTATACTGTTGGTATGGATGAAATAAGAGATATATAGATAAATAAAACAGAATGCAAAGACCAGAAAAGGACCCATATATATAGGAAATTTATTTTTGCTAAATTATCAAGGCTTCAGTGGGAATTCAATCAAAATGGCAAAGTGTTTTAAAGGTGGCACTGAAATAAATGGCATCTGTATATGACAAAAAAAATCATCCCTACCTCACATCATAAGTCAAAATGATCACAGACATAAATATAGAAACTACACCTATGAAACTACTAGAAGAAAATCTTCGTGACCTTGAGGTAGACAAAGTTTTTAGCAAACATTAAGAACGAAAAAAAGCTGATAAGCTGCAATTTATCAAAAGTAATAGCTTTCTAAATTGTTAGCTTACAAGTGGCAGAAAAAATGTAATAGCTTTTGTTCCTCGAAAAGCATATTTAAGATTGGAGTAAAAATTTTTTTTTTTTTGAGACTGAGTTCCACTGTTGTCACCCAGGCTAGAGAGCAATGGCGTGATCTCATCTCACTATAACCTCTGCATCCCAGTTTCAAGCAATTCTCCTGTCTCAGCTTCCTGAGTAGCTGGGATTACAGGTGCCCGTCACCACGCCCAGCTAATTTTTGTATTTTTAGTAGAGACAGAGGTTCACCATCTTGGCCAGGCTGGTCTTCAAACTCCTGACCTCAGGTGATCCACCCACCTCGGCCTCCAAAAGTGCTGGGATTACAGGTATGAGCCACTGTACCCGGCCTGGAGTAAAATTTTAAATGGGCAAAAGATTTGGTTCAAGATAAGTAAACAGAACACATTTACACTTCTGCCTGGAACAACCAAAACCAGCAACAACAAGAAAAAAATTCCAAAATGTATTTTTTTAATGTTGTGCAAGACCCTGGAAATTAGGCAACAAAAAATAGTAACTACTGAGAGTTAAGAAACAAAGTATGAAGGCCTGTAATTACAGGTCCCAGTGCAACAGAGGAGAACTCAAGTAGAGCTTGGCAAACTCCTTGATTTGCAGAGTCAGAGCTGGCAGTCCAGGGAGACCAAGGCAGTTAAGAGTTCACAAGACAGAGTGTGTACGGCAGACCAGAGAGCAGCACAGAGACAGATCAGGGCAATCTTTAAATAGTCAGCAAACTACTAATTAGTGCATGCCTGTAAAGGCAAAAGAAAACACAGTTTCAAAGAATTGGAGATTACTGTCTGGTGGTCATACAAAGTGAGAAATAGTGCCCATTCCAACAAGCTAGACAGGAAAAACTCATAACTCATAAGGCATAGGTTAAAATACCCAGGACGTTCATTCTTCAGTTGTGGGGAATGGTTAGCACTACATTGAGCACTACTTGACACCCACCAAACAAATCATAAAAACAAGACTTAAGGGCAGAAAACTGTTTCCAAGGAACTTAGCTGCATCTCAGAACAAAGCTTAAGAATGTTCATAGGATTGAAAAACTATCCAGACAAATCCAGTATAATGGTTGGAGATTTCAAATATTCTCTCAATATTTGATAGAACAAGTGGATAATCAGAAAGGACATAGTAGATGTGAACTTCACCATCAACCTGTGTGACCGAATTGACACTTAGAGAACAGTCCACGTAAGAACAGCAGAATACAAAACTTATTCAAACTGTTCATCAAAACAGAGCTATTCTGAGCCATAAAAGATGTCTAAATACATTTAAAAGGATTCGAGTTATACAAAATATGCTTTTTGGCACAATGAAAGCAAATTAGAAATAGGTTACAAAAAGATATCTAGAAACTCTCCCAAAATTTGGAAACTATATGCCATGCTTCTAAATAATGCATGGAGAAAGAACAAATCAAAGGAAAAGTAGACATTATTTAAATTCAATGAAACAAAAACAGAATATCAGAATTTGTGGGATGCTGCTAAAAAAATACATGTATAATACTAAATGCCTACATAAGAAAGCTGAAAGGTTGCAAATCAAAGGTTTCAGCTTATACCTTAAGAAACTAGAAGAGGAGAATTAAACCCAAAGTAAGCAGTAAAAAGAAAAATAAAACAGTTCAAAGTGGAAAGCAATGAAATAGAATGCAGAAACATTACAGAGAAAAATCGATGAAACCAAAACCTGGTTCTTTTTTTTTTTTTTTTTTTTTTTTAATACTTTAAGTTTTAGGGTACATGTGCACAATGTGCAGGTTA
Source organism: Pongo abelii (assembly GCF_028885655.2). NCBI lineage: Eukaryota > Metazoa > Chordata > Mammalia > Primates > Hominidae > Pongo > Pongo abelii. The sequence goes on along the minus strand of NC_085928.1, from coordinate 167,984,083 downwards.
GTTACATATGTATACATGTGCCATGCTGGTGTGCTGCACCCACTAACTTGTCATTTAGCATTAGGTATATCTCTTAATGCTATCCCTCCCCCCTCCCCCCACCCCATAACAGTCCCCAGAGTGTGATGTTCCCCTTCCTGTGTCCATGTGTTCTCATTGTTCAATTCCCACCTATGAGTGAGAACACACGGTGTTTGGTATTTTCTCCTTGCGATAGTTTACTGAGAATGATGATTTCCAATATCATCCATGTCCCTACAAAGGACATGAACTCATCATTTTTAATGGCTGCATAGTATTCCATGGTGTATATGTGCCACATTTTCTTAATCCAGTCTATCATTGTTGGACATTTGGGTTGGAGAGCCAAATCATGAGTGAACTCCCATTCGCAACTGCTTCAAAGAGAATAAAATACCTAGGAATCCAACTAACAAGGGACGTGAAGGACCTCTTCAAGGAGAACTACAAACCACTGCTCAATGAAATAAAAGAGGATACAAACAAATGGAAGAACATTCCATGCTCATGGGTAGGAAGAATCAATATCGTGAAAATGGCCATACTGCCCAAGGTAATTTATAGATTCAATGCCATCCCAATCAAGCTACCAATGACTTTCTTCACAGAATTGGAAAAAACTACTTTAAAGTTCATATGGAACCAAAAAAAAGACCGCATCGCCAAGTCAATCCTAAGCCAAAAGAACAAAGCTGGAGGCATCATGCTACCTGACTTCAAACTGTACTACAAGGCTACAGTAACCAAAATAGCATGGTACTGCTACCAAAACAGAGATATAGATCAATGGAACAGAACAGAGCCCTCAGAAATAACACTGCATTATCTACAACTATCTGATCTTTGACAAACCTGAGAAAAACAAGCAATGGGGAAAGGATTCCCTATTTAATAAATGGTGCTGGGAAAACTGGCTAGCCATATGTAGAAAGCTGAAACTGGATCCCTTCCTTACACCTTATACAAAAATCAATTCAAGATGGATTAAAGACTTAAACATTAGACCTAAAACCATAAAAACCCTAGAAGAAAACCTAGGCATTACCATTCAGGACATAGCCATGGGCAAGGACTTCATGTCTAAAACACCAAAAGCAATGGCAACAAAAGCCAAAATTGACAAACGGGATCTAATTAAACTCAGGAGCTTCTGCACAGCAAAAGAAACTACCATCAGAGTTAACAGGCAACCTACAAAATGGGAGAAAATTTTCACAATCTACTCATCTGACAAAGGGCTAATATCCAGAATCTACAATGAACTCAAATTTACAAGAAAAAAACAAACAACCCCATCAAAAAGTGGGCGAAGGACATGAACAGAAACTTCTCAAAAGAAGACATTTATGCAGCCAAAAAACACATGAAAAAATGCTCATCATCACTGGCCATCAGAGAAATGCAAATCAAAACCACAATGAGATACCATCTCACACCAGTTAGAATGGCAATCATTAAAAAGTCAGGAAACAACAGGTGCTGGAGAAGATGTGGAGAAATAGGAACACTTTTACACTGTTGGTGGGACTGTAAAATGGTTCAACCATTGTGGAAGACAGTGTGGCGATTCCTCAAGGATCTAGAACTAGAAATACCATTTGACCCAGCCATCCCATTACTGGGTATATACCCAAAGGACTATAAATCATGCTGCTATAAAGACACATGCACATGTATGTTTATTGCGGCACTATTCACAATAGCAAAAGCTGGTTCTTTAAGCACATCAATGAAACTGACAAATTTCTAGCCAAACTAATGAGAAAAAAGCAGTAACAACAAATTACTAATATAAGAAATAAAAGAAGTGACATCAGTGTAGACTCTACACTCGCTAAAAGGATAAAAAGAGAACATCCTGAACAGCTTTATGTTTATAAATTCAACACCTTAGGTAACATGAACCAACTCCTGGAAAGACACAAACTATCAAAACTCACTCAAGAAGAACTTTCGTAAGCAATTTGATAAGAAACTGAGTAGCAACTAATCTACTGAAGAAAGTGGATTTGCAGTTAAAAACCTTTGCACAAAGAAAAATCCAGGCCCAAATGGCTTCATGCCTAAGTTTTACCAAACATTTAATAATCAAATAATACAAATTCTCTACACACTCTTCCAAAAAACTGAAAAGGAAATATTTCCCAACTCATTCTTTGAGCCAGCATTACCCTGTCACCAAACAAAGACAAAGGAATTATAAGAAAATAGGACTGCAAAACAACGTTCTTCATAAAAACAGAAGCAAAAATTCTAAACATAATATTAGCAAATCAAATGCAACAATATATAAGGAGAATAATATATCATGACCAAGTAGAGTTTTATACTAGAAATGTAATGGTGTTTCACATTCAAAACTCAATCAATGTAGCTCCCCATATTAATAATTTAAAAAGAAAAGCAGTATAATCGTTGCGGTAGTCACAGAGAAAGCATTTGACAAAATAAAACAACCATTTCCTAAAAAATTCTCAGCACACTAGGACTAAAAGGGCACTTCCCCAACCTGTCAAAAGGAATCTACTAAAATTATCTTGATAACATCAAAATAATGGAAAAAGACTGAATATTACCTAAGATCATAAGTAAGACATAGATAGGCATGCTTACTGCTTCTATTCAATGCTGTGCTGGAGATCTTAGCCTGAGCAATCAGGCAAGGAAAAAACAAAAGGCATCAAGACTGAAAAGAATTAAAACTGTCTTTATTACAGGCAACATGATCATATATGTAAAAACTTCAATTTACAAGAAAGCTACTAAAAGTATAAGTGAATTTAATGAGATTGCAGGATACAAGGTGAACACACAAAATTCAACTGCATTTATGTATATCAGCAATAAGCAATCTGAAATTGAAATTAAATATATATAAATAATTTCAAAAAGAGGAAATACTTCAGGAAATTTTTTTAATGTCAGAGACCTTCTAAAGTATATGCTACAAAATATTGGTGAAAAAAATTTTAAAGACCTCAATAAATACATATACCTTGTTACTGCGCTAAAAGATTCAATATTATTAACATGTCAATTCTCCCCAAACTGATCTACAGAGTCAATTCAATCCTAATTAAAATCAAAGTGGGATATTTTATAGAACTGACAAGATGTTTATAAAATTTGTATAGTAATAACAAAGAACTTAAGACAGTCAAAACAACTTTGAAGAGAATTAAGTTGGAGAGCTAAGACTACATGATTCCAAGTACTTCAGTGGAAAACAACAAAATGTCTAGAAATGAACCCACACATTTGTGAACAACTGATTTTTTTATGAAGATACAAAGGCAATTCAATAAAGATATTCTTGTCAACAAATGATGCATAAAATACTAAATTTTAAATAGGCAAAAAAGAAAAAATGAACATTAACCATATCTTATACCATACTCAAAACTACCTCAAATAAACCATAGACCTAAATGTCAAACTTAAAATGATAAAACTGGTAGAAGTAAACAGAAGAAAATCTTTGGACCTTAAATTAGGCAAAGATATCTTGGATCAACATGAAACACATGACCTATAAAAGAACAAAGAAATAAACTAGACTTCCTCAAAATAAAAAAACTCAAAAGACACTACTAATAAATGAAAGAAAAGCTATGGCATATATTTGCTAAAGCAGCAGTTCCCAACCTTTTTGGCACCAAGAACCAGGTTTCATGAAAGACAATTTTTCCACGGATGGGGCTGGGCAGGGGTGGTGCAGAGGGCAGGTGTTGCAGAGTGGCAGAAGATACAGTTTCAAGATGATTCAAGTGCATTACAATTACAATTACTGTGCACTATATTTCTATTACTATTACATTGTCATATATAATGACAACTCACTATAATGTAGAATTAATGGGAGCCCTGAGTTTGTTTTCCTGAAACTAGACAGTTCCATCCGGCGGTGATGGGAGACAGTGACAGATCATCAGGCATTAGATTCTCGTAGGAGCATGCAACCTAGATCCTTCACATGCATAGTTCACAATAGGGTTCATGATCCTATGAGAATCTAATGCTGCTGCTGATCTGACACAAGGCAGAGCTCAGGCAGTAATGCAAGCGATGGGGAGTCGCTGTAAATACAGATGAAGCTTCGCTTGCTACTCCACAACTCACCTCCTGCTGTGCATCCCAATTACTAACAGGCCATGAGCCAGTTGGGGACCTCTGTGTTAAAGTACTTGAATCCAGAATATATATAGAACTCTTAAAACTTAGTCATAAGGGAAAAATAACCCAATACAAAACAACTAAAAGATTTAAACACACACTTCACCAAGGAATATATATATAGGTGAAAAATAAGAACATGGAAACATGTGAAACATCATTAGCTATCAGAGAAATGTAAATTAAAGCCACAATGCCGCACCACTATATACCTATTAGAATGTCTAAAATTAAAAAGACTGACCACACACAGTTTTGCTTAGGATGTGGAATAATTAGAACACACATACACAGGTAGCAGAATTGTAATATGGCACAACCACTTTGGAAAATAATTTGGCAATCTGTTAAAAAGTAAAGCATAGAGGGAAGGCGGAGCAAGATGGCCAAATAGGAGCCTGCAGTGATCATCCCCCTTGCAGGAACAGCAAATTAAACAACTATCCACACAAAAATGCACCTTTGAAAAGCCCAAATCAGGTAAGCAATATAACAGTACGCAGGTTTTAACACCACATTAAGGAAAGAGACACTGAAGAGAATAGGAAAATCATCTTGAATCACCTACACCAGCTTTCCCTGAACCCCCAGCAACAGCCATGTGGTGCAGAGACAGAATCTGTGCACTTGGGGGAAGGAAAGTACAGTGATTGTAGGACTTTATGTTGGAACTCAGAGCTGCCCTGTAGCAGCAAAAAGCAAAATGGGATAGAATTCAGCCAGGGCCCAGACAGAGAGCGTTTGGACCAGCCATAGTGAGAGGTAACTGTCCATCCCAGTGGTTGGAATTAGAGTTCTGGCAAGCTCTGTCAATATGGGCTAAAGTAGCCTGGGGTCCTAAATAAACTTGAAAAGCAGTCTAGGCCACAAGAACTGTAATTCCTGGGCAAGCCTCAATGCTATGCTTGGCTTAGAGCCAGTGTACTTGAAATGCACGCAACCTGGTGAGACACAAGCCAGGATGCCTAAGGAAGTGCTTGTGTCACTCCTCCCCTAATCCCAGGCAGAACAGGTGCAGCTCTGGAAGAGATGCCTTCTTTCTGCTTGAGGAGAGGAGATGGGAAAGTAAAGAGTTATCTGTCTTGCAACTTGGATACCAACTCGGCCACAGCAGAATAGGTCACCAAGCAGAATCCTGAGGCTCCCATTCCAGGCCGTAGCTCACAGATGACATTTCTAGACATACCCTGGGGAAGAAGAGAACGTGCTGCCTTGAAGGGAAAGACCTAGTCCTGGCAAGATTCATCACCTGTTAACTAAAGAGCTTTGAGCCCTGAATAGTACGTACTACAGGTCTTGGGTGAGACTCAGAGCCAAGCTGGCTTGCAGTGTAACCCCGCACATTCAGAGCTGTGGTGGCTATTGGAAGAGACTCCTTCTCCTTGAGAAAAGGAGAAGAAAAGGAGTAAAAAGGACTTTGTCTTGCAACTTGGCTACCAACTCAGACACACTGGGGTAGAGCACCAAGTGGACACCTGGGGTCCCCAATTCCAGGCCTTGAATCCTGGATGGCATTTCTGGACCTGCCTTGGGCCACAGGGGACCCAACTTACCTGAAGAGAGAGACCCAGACCTGGCAACATTCACAAGCTATTGAAAGAACCCCTGAACCTTGGGTGAACATTGATGATAGCCAGGCAATACTCACCACAGGCCTGTGGCAGTGAGGCCATAGGGAGAGACTCCTTAGCTTGAGAAAAGGGGAAGGAAGAGCAGAAAGGACTTTGCCTTGAAGCTTAGGCACTAGCTCAGCTGCAGTAGAACAGAGAACTCAGTAGATTACTAAGGTTCCTCGCTCCAGGCCCTGGCTTATGGACAGCATCTCTGGCCCTGCCTGGGGCTGGGGGGAGCTCGCTGCCCTGAAGAGGACACAAGCCAGGCTAGACTCACCACCTGTGGATTGTAGAGCCACTGGACTTTGAGTGAACATACGCAGCAGCCAGACAGTGATCACCGCAGGCCATGCACAAGACCCAGTGCTGTGCTGAGTATGGGTCTGATCAAGCACAGTCCCTGTAATGGTGGCCAGAAGGGTGTTTGTCACCCTTCCCCCAGTTCCAGGCAGTTCAGCACAGAGTGAGACACTCTGTTTGGGGAAAAGAAAGGGAAGGGAACAAGAGTCTCTGTGTGGTATCCAAAAAATTCTCCTGCATCTTACCAAAGACCACCAAAGTAGTACCTCTACGAGGCTACAAGAGCCACAGCATTACTGGGCTTGGAGTGCTCCCTAATGCAGATATAGATGCCATGACCAAAGACATAGAGTGCAACACCTAAGTCCCTATGAATACTCGGAAAGTCTCCCCAAGAAGGATGAATACAAACAAGTCCAGACTGTGAAGGCTACAATAATGCCCGGACACCTATAAACATTTCAATGCCCAGACACCGATGAACACGCAGAAGAATCAAAACAATCAAAACATTCCAGAAAAAGATGGCCTCACCAAAGGAACTAAACAAGGTACCACCAGCCAATCCTGGAAAGATAGATATACATAACCTTTCAGACAGAATTCAAAATAGCTGTTGTAAGGAAGCTGAACGAAATCCAAGATAACAAATACCAAGAAGAAGTTCAGAATCCTATCAGCTAAATTTAACAAAAAGACTGCAATAATTTAAAAGAATCTAGCAGAAAATCTAGAATTGAAAAATGAAACTGACATACTGAAAAATGCACCAGAGTCTCTTAGCAGAACCGATCAAGCAGAAGAAAGAACTACTGAGCTTGGAGACAGGCTATTTGAAAATACACAGTCAGAGGAGACAAAAGAAAAAAGAATAAAAAAACATGAAGCACACCTACAAGATCCAGAAAATAGCCCCAAAAGGGCAAATCTAAGCGTTATTGGCCTTAAAGAGGAGGTAGAGAAAGAGACAGAGGTAGAAAGTTTGTTCAAAGGGATAAAAACAGAGAACTTCCCAAACCTAGAGAAAGATACCAGTATTCAAGAACAAGAAGGTTATAGAACACCAAGCAGATTTAACCCATAGACTACCTCAAGACATTTAATAATCAAACTCCCAAAGTAAAGAAAGAAAAGGATCCTAAAGGCAGCAGGAGAAAAGAAACAAATAACAGCAAAAGGAGATCCAATATATCTGGTGGAAACCTTACAGGCCAGAAGAGAGTGCCATCACATATATAAAGTTCTGAAAAACAACAACAACAACAAAAAAAAAACTTTTATCCTAGATTAGTATATACAGCAAAAATATTGTATAAATATGAAGGAGAAATAAAGACTTTCCCAGACAAACAAACGCTAAGGGACTTCATCAACACCAGACCTAGCCTACAAAAAAAAAAAAAAAAAAAAAAAAGGTTAAAAGGAGTTCTTCAGTTTGAAAGAAAAGGGCATTAATGAGCATAAGAAATCATCTGAAGGTTTAAAACTCACTGGTAATAGTAAGTAAACAGAAAAACACAGAATATTATAACATGTAACTGTGGTGTGTAAACTACTCATATCTTGAGTACAAACACTAAAAGATGAACCTATCAAAAATACGAACAACCTTCCAAGTCACAGACAGTAAAATAAGCTATCAATAGAGACAAGAAAAGGTTAAAAAGCAAGTAAGGGGATGAAGTTAAGGCATAGAGTTTGTATTAGTTTTCACTTTGCTTGTTTCTTTGTTCATGCAATCGATGTTAAGTTGACATCAGTTTAAAATAATGAGTTATATTATTTTCAAGCCTCATGGTAAGGCTTGAATCAAAAAACATACAAGAAACACACCAAAAATAAAAGCAAGAAAATAAACCACCAAAGAAAATCATCTTTGCTAAAAGAAAGACAGGAAAGAAGAAAAGAAGGAAGAGAGGACACAAAACACCTAGAAAACAAATAACAAAATGGCCAGAGTAAGTATCTATTTATCAATAAAAACACTGAATGTAAATTAACCAAACTCTCCAATCAAAAGGCATAGAGTGCCTGAATGGACAGAAAAACAACACACAATGATCTGCTGCCTACAAGAAACACACTTCACTTATAAAGACAGCCAGACTGAAAATAAAGGGAGGAAAAAAGATACTCTATGCTAATAAAAACCAAAAAAGAGCAGGACTAACCATATATATAGCAGACAAAATCTATTTCAAAACTAAAACTAAAACAAGTGACAAAGTCATTATATAATGATAAAGAGGTCAATACAGCAAAAGGATAAAGCAATTATAAATAAATATATACCAGTAAATAATAAAATGAAGGCAGAAATAAAGATGATCTTTGAAATGAATGAGAACAAAGACACAGTGCACCAGAACCTCTGGCACACATTGAAAGCAGTGTGTAGAGGGAAATTTATAGTACTAAATGCCCACGAGAGAGCAGGAAAGATCTAAAATCGACACCCTAACATCACAATTAAAAGAACTAGAGAAGCAAGAGCAAACACATTCAAAACCTAGCAGAAGGCAAGAAATAACTAAGATCGGAGCAGAACCAAAGGAGATAGAGACACAAAAAACACTTCAAAAAAAATCAGTGAATCCAGGAGCTGGTTTTTTGAGAAGATCAACAAAATTGACAGACCACTAGCAAGACTATTAAAGAAGAAAAGAGAGAAGAATTAAATAGGTGTAACAAAAAATGATAAAGGAGATATCACCATGGATCCCACAGAAGTACAAACTACCATCAGAGAATATTATAAACACCTCCACACAAATAAACTATAAAATCTAGAAGAAATGGATAAATTCCTGGACACATACACCCTCCCGAGACTAAACCAGGAAGAACTTGAATCTCTGAATAGACAAGTGACAGGCTCTGAAATTGAGGTAATAATTAATAGCCTACCAACCAAAAAAAGACCAGGAACAGATGGATTCACAGCCAAATTCTACTAGAGGTACAAAGAGGAGCTGGTACCATTCCTTCTGAAACCATTCCAATCAATAGAAAAAGAGGGAATCCTCCCTAACTCATTTTATGAGGCCAGCATCATCCTGATACCAAAACCTAGCAGAGACACAACAACAACAACAAAGAGAGAATTTTAGACCAATACCCCTGATGAACATCGATGCAAAAATCCTCAATAAAATAGTGGCAAACCAAATCCAGCAGCACATCAAAAAGCTTTTCCACCACGATCAAGTCGGCTTCATCCCTGGGATGCAAGGCTAGCTTTCAACATACGCAAATCATAAACGTAATCCATCACATGAACAGAACCAACGACAAAAACCACATTATTATCTCGATAGGTGCAGAAAAGGCCATCGACAAAATTCAACAGCGCTTCACACTAAAAACTCTCAATAAACTAGGTATTGAGGAACGTATCTCAAAACAACAAACCCACAGCCAATATCATACTGAATGGACAAAAACTGGAAGCATTCCCTCTGAAAACCGGCACAAGACAAGGATGCCCTCTCTCACCACTCCAATTCAACACAGTGTTGGAGGTTCTGGCCAGGGCAATCAAACAAGACAAAGAAACAAAGGGTATTCAAATAGGAAAAGAGGAAGTCAAACTGTCCCTGTTCGTAGATGACATGATTGTACACTTAGAAATCCCCATTGTCTCAGCCCAAAATCTCCTCAAGCTAATAAGCAACTTCAGCAAGGTCTCAGGATACAAAATCAATGTGCAAAAATCACAAGCATTCCTACACACCAATAACAGAGAAACAGAGAGCCAAATCACAAGTGAACTCCAATTCACAACTGCTACAAAGAGAGTAAAATACCTAGGAATCCAACTTACAAGGGATGTGAAGGACCGCTTCAAGGAGAACTATAAACCACTGCTCAACAAAATAAAAGAGGACACAAACAAATGGAAGAATATTCCATGCTCATGGATAGGAAGAATCAAAATGGCCATACTGCGCAAGGTAATTTAAAGATTCAATGCCATCCCCATCAAGCTACCAATGACTTTCTTCACAGAATTGGAAAAAACTAACTTTAAGTCCATATGGAACCAAAAAAGAACCCGCATTGCCAAGACTATCCTAAGCCAAAAGAACAAAGCTGGAGGCATCACGCTACCTGACTTCAAACTATACTACAAGGCTATAGTAACCAAAACAGCATGGTACTGGTACCAAAACAGAGATATAGACCAATGGAGCAGAACAGAGGGCACAGAAATAACACCACTTATCTACAACGATCTGATTTTTGACAAACCTGACAAAAACAAGAAATGGGGAAAGGATTCCCTATTTGATAAATGGTGCTGGGAAAACTGGCTAGCCATATGTAGAAAGCTGAAACTGGATCCCTTCCTTACACTTTATATAAAAATTAATTCAAGATGGATTAAAGACTTAAATGTTAGACCTAAAACCATAAAAACCCTAGAAGAAAACCTAGGCATTACCATTCAGGACATAGGCATGGGCAAGGACTTCATGACTAAAACACCAAAAGCAACGGCAACAAAAGCCAAAATAGACAAACGAGATCTAATCAAAGAGCTTCTGCACAGCAAAAGAAAACTACCATCAGAGTGAACAGGCAACCTACAGAATGGGAGAAAATTTTTGCAATCTACCCATCTGACAAAGGGCTAATATCCAGAATCTACAAAGCACATAAACAAATTTACAAGAAAAAAACAGACACTTCTCAAAAGAAGACATTTTTGCAGCCAACAGACACATGAAAAAATGCTCACCGTTACTGATCATCAGGGAAATGCAAATCAAAACAACAATGAGATACCATTTCACATCAGTTAGAATGGTGATCATTAAAAAGTCAGGAAACGGCCAGGCGCAGTTGCTCATGCCTGTAATCCCAGCACTTTGGGAGGCCGAGGCAGGTGGATCATGAGGTCAGGAGATCAAGACCATCCTGGCTAACATGGTGAAACCCTGTCTCTACTAAAAAATACAAAAAATTAGCCGGGCATGGTGGTGGCCGCCTGTAGTCCCAGCTACTTGGGAGGCTGAGGCAGGAAAATGGCATGAACCCAGGAGGCGGAGCTTGCAGTGAGCTGAGATCATGCCACTGTACTCCAGCCTGAGCAACAGAGCGAGACTCCGTCTCAAAAAAAAAAAAAAAAAAAAGTCAGGAAACAACAGATGCTGGAGAGGATATGGAGAAATAGAAACGCTTTTACACTGTTGGTAGGAGTGTAAATTAGCTCAACCATTGTGGAAGACAGTGTGTCATTTCCTCAAGGATCTAGAACCAGAAATGCCATTTGACCCAGCAATCCCATTACTGCATATACACCCAAAGGATTATAAATCATGCTACTATAAAAACACAGGCACACGTATGTTTATTCTGGCACTATTCACAATAGCAAAGACATGGAACCAACCCAAATGTCCATCAATGATAGACTGGATTAAGAAAATGTGGCACATATACACCATGGAATACTATGCAGCCATAAAAAAGGATGAGTTCATGTCCTTTGCAGGGACATGGATGAAGCTGGAAACCATCATTTTCAGCAAACTTATCACAAGGACAGAAAACCAAACACCGCACGTTCTCACTCACAGTTGGGAATTGAACAATGAGAACACTTGGACACAGGGTGGGGAACATCACACACCGGGGCCTGTTGTGGGGTGGGGCAAGGGGAGAGGGATAGCATTAGGAGAAACACCTAATGTAAATGACGAGTTGATGGGTGCAGCAAACCAACATGACACATGTATACCTATGTATCAAACCTGCATATTCTGCACATGTACCCTAGAACTTAAAGTATAATTAAATAAATAAATATATAAATATATACCAACCAATGGAACACCCACATATATAAAAGCAAGTTTTATTAGACCTAAAGAGAGAAATAGATTTCAGTACAATAGCCAGAGATTTTAACACCCCAGTTTCAGCACTGGACAGATTATGTAGAGAGAAAATCAACAAAGAAAATTTGAACTTATGTGCACTATCCAGCAAATGGACCTAATCGATATTCACAGAAAATTTAATCTAATGGCTGCAGAACACTCTTCTCCTCAGCTCATGGATTATCTCAAGGACACACCATATATGAAGCCACAAAACAAGTTGTAAAAACTTCAAAGACATTAGAATGATATCAAGTATCTTCTCTTACTACAGTGGAATAAAATTAAAAATCAAAAAGAAGAGGAATTTTTTAAACTATACAAACCATGGAAATTAGATGATATGCTTCTGAATGATGAGTGGCTCGATGAAGAAATTAAGGAGAAAAATAAAAAAAATTCATGAAACAAATAAAAATGGAAACACAACACACCAAAAATATATGGGATACAGCAAAAGTAGTATGAAGAAGAAAGTTTACAGGAATAAGAATCTACATCAAAAAAAGTAGAAAAACTTGTAACAAGCCAGTAATACATCATAAAGCAAAAGAAAATAGAAGACCAAACCAAACCCCAAATTAGTAGAAGAAATAAGATTAGAGAAGAAATAAATGAATTTGAAGCCAAAAAGTGCCAAAAAAAAATCAATGAAAGAAAAAGTTCGTTTTCTGAAAACAGAAAATTAACAAACCTTTAGCCAGTCTAAGAGAAAAAGAGAGAAGAACCAAATCAATAAAATCAGAGATGAAAAAGGAGACACTACAACTGATACCACAGACATTCAAGGGATCAATAAAGGCTACTATGAGAAACTATATGCCAAGAAATTGGAAAACCTAGAAGAAACAGAAAAATTCCTAGACACGTACAATCTACTCAGATAGAACCATGAAAAAATACAAAACGTGAACAGAACAGTATCAAGTAACGAGATCAAAATCATAATAAAAAGTCTCCTGGTAAAGAAAAGCCCATGACTCAATGGCTTCAATGCAGAATTTACCAAACATGTAAAGAACTTATTCCAATCCTACTCAAATTTTTCCAAAAACCAGAGAAAGAAGGAATACTTCCAAACCCATTTTATGAGGCCAGTATTACCCTGATACCAAAACCAGACAAAGACACATCAAAAGAAGAAGACTACAGACCAATATCCCTGATGAACATTGTTGCAAAAATCCTCAACAAAATACTAGCAAACTGAATTCAACAACATATTAAAAAGATCACTCATCGGCCGGGTGTGGTGGCTTACGCCTGTAATCCCAGCACTTTGGGAGGCTGAGGTGGGCGGATCACAAGGTCAGGAGATCAAGACCATCCTGGCTAACACAGTGAAACCCCATCTCTACTTAAAAAAAATACAAAAAATTAGCCGGGCGTGGTGGCGGGCGCCTGTAGTCCCAGCTACTTGGGAGGCTGAAGCAGGAGAATGGCGTGAACCCGGGAGGCAGAGCTTGCAGTGAGCTGAGATCACACCACTGCACTCCAGCCTGGGCAACAGAGCGAGACTCCTTCTCTAGAAAAAAAAAAAAAAAAAATCATTCATCATGACCAAGTGAGATTTATCCCAGAGAGGCAAGAATGGTTCAACATATGCAAATCAATCAATAGGATACATCATATCAACAGAATCAATTAATGCTGAAAAAACATTTGATAAAATTTAACATGCCTTCATAATAAAAACCCTCAAAAAGCTGAGTATAGAAGGAAAATATCTCAATGTAATAAAAGCCATATATGACAGACCCACAGCTAGCATCATACTGAATGGGGACAAACTGAAAGCCTTTCCTCTAACATCTGGAAGAAGACAAGGATGCACACATTCACCACTGTTACTCAACAGAGTTATAGAAGTCCTAGATAGAGCAATCAAACAAGAAAAGAAAATGAAGGGCATCTAAATTGGAATGAGAAAAGTCAAATTATCCTTGTTTGCAGATGATATGATCTTGTATTTGGAATAACCTAGACTCCACCAAAAAACTATAATAACTGATAAACACATTCAGTAAAGCTGCAAGATACAAAATCAACATACAAAAATCAGTAGCATTTCTACACGCCAAAAGTGAACACTCTGAAAAAGAAATCAAGAAAGTAATCCAATTTACAATAGCCACAAATAAAATTAAATACTTAAGAATTAATTTAATCAAAAAACAAAGATCTCTATAATGAAAATTATAAAATATTGGTGAAAGAAATTGAAGAGGACATAACAAAATGGAAAGATATTTCATGTTTATGGATTGGAAAAATCAATATTGTTAAAATGTCCATACTACCCAAAGCAATCTGCAGATTTAATGCAATCTCTCTTAAAATACCAATGAAATTTTTCAAAGAAATAGAAAAAAACTCCTAAAATTTATATAAAACCACAAAAGATCCAGAACACGCAAAGCCATCCTGAACAAAAAGAACAAAACTGGAGGAATCATATAACCTTACTTTAATAAAACTACACAGCTATAGTAACCAAAACAGCATGGCACTTGCATACAAACAGACATAGACCAATGGAACAGAATAGAGAGCCCAGAAACAAATCCACACACCTACAGTGAACTCATTTTTGACAGAGGTGTCATGAACATAGACTGGAGAAAGGACAGTGCTGGGAAAACTGGATATCCATATGCAGAAGAATGAAACTAGACTCCTATTTCTCACCATATACAAAAACCAAATCAAAATCAATGAAAGACTTAAATTTAAGACCTCAAACTATGAAAGTACTATAAGAAAACATTGGAGAAACTCTCCAGGACATTGTTCTGGGCAAAGATTTCCTGACTAATACCCCACAGGCATAGCCAACCAAAGCAAACATGGACAAATGGTATTACATCAAGTTAAAAAGCTTCTGCACAGCAAAGGAAACCATCAACAAAGTAAAGAGACATCCCAAAGATTGGGAAAATATCTGCATCCCAAAGAAAATATCTGCAAACTATCCATGTGACAAGGGATTAATAACCAGAATATATAAGGAACTCAATAACCTCAATATGAAAAAATATAATAATCTGATTTAAAAAGTGGGCAAAAGACTTGAATAGACGTTTCTCAAAGGAAGACATACAAGTGACAAACAGGTATTTGAAAAGCCGTTCAACATCACTGATCATCAGAGAGAAGCAAATCCAAA
This sequence comes from Pongo abelii, assembly GCF_028885655.2. NCBI lineage: Eukaryota > Metazoa > Chordata > Mammalia > Primates > Hominidae > Pongo > Pongo abelii. Next base: position 167,968,925 of record NC_085928.1, on the reverse strand, counting down.
CTACAACAAAACATTATCTCACCCCAGTTAAAATGGCTTTTATCCAAAAGACAGACAATAACAAATGCTGGTGAGTACGTGAAGAAAAGGGTAGCCTTGTACACTGTTGGTAAAAGTGTAAATTAGTACAACCACTATGGAGAACAGTGTGGAGGTTCCTCATAAAACTAAAAATAGAACTACCATATAATCCAGTAATCCCACTGCTAGGTATATAACCAAAAGAAAGGAAATTATTGTATCAAGATCATCTGCACTCCCACGTTTATTGCAGCACTATTCACAATAGCCAAGATTAGGAAACAACCTAAGTGTCCATCAACACAGAAATGGATAAAGAAAATGTGCTAACGTATACACAATAGAGTACTATATGATCATAAAAATGAATGAGATCCTGTAATTTACAATAACACAGCTGGAACTGGCGGTCATTATGTTAAGCGAAATAAGCCAAGCACAGAAAGACAAACTTCACATGTTCTCACTTATTTGTGGGAGACAAAAATTAAAACAATTGAATTCATGGAGAGAGTACAATGATGCTTACTAGAGGCTGAGAACGGTAGTGGGGTGTGGTGGGGGAAGTTAGGATGGTTAGTGGGTACAGAAATATTGATAGAATGAAAAAGATAGAGTATTTGATAGCACAAGAGGATCGCTACAGTAATAATGTATTACATATTCAAAAATAACAAAAAGTATAATTGAATTGTTTATAACAAAAAGGATAAATGCTTGAGGTGATGGATACCCCACTTACTCTGATGTGATTATTACGCATTATATACTATATCAAAATATCTCATGTACTCCATTAATATATAAACCTACTATGTGCCCCAAAAAAATAAAAATAAATTTTTAATTTAAAAAAGTGAAGCATAAATGTACCATAGATCTACACATTCTACTGTCAAAAGAAATGAAAGAATATGTCCATACAAAGACTTATACATGAATTTTCACAGCAGCTGGTTTTGTAATAGTCAAAAAATTGATAACAACCAAAATATCCCTCACTAGGTGAATGAAAAGTCAAATTGTTTCGTAGAAACCATAATATTTAATAGAATACTATTCAGCAACAAAGAGAAGTGATACTTGCAACAACATGAGTGTCAGAACACTTATGCAGAGTGAAAGAAGCCAGACAGAAAATACATATCCTGTAAGCGATTTTATTTATAGAAAGCTCTAGGAATGCAAACTAGTGCGCAGTGACAATAAGTGGGTCCCTGAGGGAGGGAGAGTGGATGCGAGGGGGTGATTACAAAGGAGTGATGGAGGATAAGTTCACTATCTTAATTGTTGTGATGGTTTCACAGGTAAATCAAAACATATAAAATTGCATGCTTTTAAATATATGCAGCTTATTGAATGTTAATTATACCTCAATAAAATGATTTTTAAAAATAGGAGAAATATTGACTAGACACACTACACAAAAGAAGATGCACACGTGGCCAAAAAGCAAATAATTGATACTCAATATTATTAGGTATCAGAAAAATGGAACTTATACTCACAGTAGGATACATCTACAAATCCATCAGAACGACTAAAATCAGAAAGAACAACAATACCAACTGTTGTTAAGTATATGGAGCAACCTGACACCTGTCAATGTACAGTGATACTAGGCCTATAGAAAATTATTTTGCAGTTTCTTAAAAAGTTAACCTAGGCTGGGCAGGCGGATCACTTGAGGCCAAGAGCTTGAGACCAGCCCTGGCAACATGGAGAAACCCTGTCTCTATTAAAAATACAAAAATTAGCCAGGCGTGGTAGCACATGCCTGTAATCCCAGCTACTCAGGAGGCTGAGGCAGGAGAATTGCTTGAACCCAGGAGGCGGAGGTTGCAGTGAGCCAAGATCACATCACTGCACTCCAGCCTGGGAGACAGAGTGAGACTCCATCTCAAAAAAAAAAAAAAAACAAAAAACAAAAACTTAACCTAAACCTACAAAACAAGTCAGCCATCCAATTTCCAGATAACAAAAACATGTCTACTTGAAGAACTACATATAAATGCTTATAATAGTTTTACCAGTAATAGTCAAAAACAGGAAACAGTAACAGTCAAAAACAGAAAACAACTCAACTGTTTATTAACAGGTTAGTGAAAAAACAAAATGTGATACATTTATGGAATAGAATATTACTTATCATTCAAAGGAACTGCTGATATATGCAACATCGTGAATGAATCACAAAATCATAATGCTGAATGAAAAAAGCTAGACACAAATAAAAAACACACAAAAGTAATTTACAGTGACTCCTGTCAATATACAGTGGTACTAGGCCTTTAGAAAACTATTTTGCAGTTTCTTAAAAAGTTAACCTAGGCTAGGCAGGCACATTAGTGGTTGCCTGAAGCTGGGGTATAGGGCAAGATGGACTACAGAGGGAGCAAGAGAAAATGCCTGTGAAGGAGGGTGCCAAGATGGCTGATTAGAAGCAACTGTGCTCCTAAGCACTCTCGAAGAGGAATGAAAGGGGCCAGTGGATACAGCACCTTCAACTGAAATATCCAGGTAGTCGCACTGGGTGGTAGGTGTGTGGTCTTATTTCTGGGCTCTCTATTCTCTTCCATTGGTCTATGTGTCTGTTCGTGTAACAGTACTGATTAGGAAACAACCCATGAAAACCAAAGAAAAGCAGGGTGGGGCGATGGCCAACCTGGGAGTGACACAGAGCCAAGGGAATATCTACTCACAGCCAAGGGAAGTGGTGCATTCAGGATGGCAACAGGTCAGTACCGCCCTAGGATGGAGGGTCTAGAGCAAGGGGCAGGTTGCCATCTTTGTTTTTTGCAGCCTTCACTGGTGATACCTCCAGGTACAGGAAGAACCAAGGCCAACTAGGTTCTGAAACAGACCCCCTGCAGACCACAGCAGCCCTACAGAAGAGAGGCTAGACTGTTAAAAGAAAAATAAACAAACAGAAAACACAACAACAATGAAGCAAAACCACAAAACCCCATCCAAGGGTCAGCAACCTCAAAAATCGAAGGTAGATAAGCCCACAAAGAAGAGGAAGAATCAGTGCAAAACCCTGAAAACTCAAAAAGCCAGATTGCCCTTTTCTCCAAATGACCACAGCATTTCTCCAGCAAGGGCTCAGAACTGGGCTGAGGCTAAGATGCCTGAAATAACAGAAGTAGCCTTCAAAAGGTGGATAATAACAAACTTTGCTGAGCTAAAGGAGCACGTTGTAATGAACGCAAAGAAGCTAAGAATCAGAATAAAACAATACAGGAGCTGACAGCCAGTTTAAAGAGGAACATAACTGACCTGTTAGAATTGAAAAACACAGTATAACCTCACAATTCAATCACAGTATTAATGGCAGAATGGACCAAGTGGAGGAAAGAAATCTCAGAGCTAGAAGACTGGCTTTCTGAATAAAGACAGGCATACAAGAATAGAGAAAAAAGAATGAAAAGGAATGAACAATCCTCCGAGAAATACAGGACTAAGATATTCAGGACATTAACTTAGCTCTGGAACAAGTGGACCTGATAGGTATCCATAGAACTCTCCACCCTGAAACAACAGAATATACATTCTTCTCATCACCACACAGCATTTACTCTAAAATTAACCACATATTCGGAAGTAAAACACTTCTCAGCAAATGCAAAAGAACTGAAATCATAACAGTCTCTCAGACCACAGCACAATCAAATTAGAATTCAAGATTAAGAAATTCACTAAAAGCCACACAAGTACATGGAAGCTGGACAACCTGCTCCTAAATGACTCTTGAGTACATAATGAAATTAAGGCAGAAATCTAGAATGTCTTTGAAACTAATGAGACCAAAGATACAACATACCAGAATCTCTGGGTCACAACTAAAGCAATGTTAAGAGGGAAATTTATAGCACTAAATGCCCCATCAAAAAGCTAGAAACATCTCAAATTAATAACTAAAATAACTAGAGGACCAAGAGAAAACAAACCCCAAAGCTAGCAGAACACAAGAAATAACCAAGATCAGAATGGAACTGAAGGAGACAGAGACAGAAAAAAAAAAAAACTTTTGAAAAATCTACAAATCCAGGAGCTGGTTTTTTGAAAAAATTAATAAAATAGATACAATCAACTATCAGAGAATACTATAAAGACCTTTATGCACACAAATGAGAAAATCTGGAAGAATGGATAAATTCCTGAACACATATATCGTCCTAAGATGGAACCAGTAAGAGTTTGAATCTCTGAACAGACCAATAATGAGTTCTGAAACTGCAGCACTAATAAAAAGCCTACCACTCCAAAAAAGCCCAGGATCAGATGGATTCACAGCTGAATTCTACCACAGGTAGAAAGAAGAGCTGGTACCATTCCTACTGAAACTATTACGAAAAATAGAAAAGAAGGAACTCCTCTCTTAACTCATTCTATGAGGCCAGCATCATCCTGTTACCGAAACCTGGCAGAGATATAATAAAACAAATAGAAAACTTCAGGCCAATATCCTTGATGAACATTGATGCAAAAATGCTCAACAATATGCTGGAAAACTGAATCCAGCAGCACATCAAAAAGCTTATCCACCACAATCAAGTAGGCTTCATCCCTGGGATGCAAGTCTGGTTCAACATATGCAAAGCAGTAAATGAAATTAATCATATATGCAGAACTAAAGACAAAAACTACATGATTATCTCAATAGACGCAGAGAAGGCCTCTAATAAAATTCAACATCCCTTCATGCTGAAAAGTCTCAGTAAACTAAGTATTGAAGAAACATACTTCAAAATAATAAAAGCCATATGTGACAAACCCATTGCCAATATCAACTGAATGGGCAAAAGCTGGAAGCATTTCCTTTGAAAACTGGCACAAGACAACGACGCCCTCTCTCACCACTCCTATTCAACATAGTATTGGAAGTTCTGGCCAGGTTATCAGACAAGAGAAAGAAATAAAGGACATTCAAATAGATAGAGAGGAACTCAAGCTATCTTTGCTTGCAGATGATATAATCCTGTATATAAAAAAACCCCACGTCAAATAGATAGAGAGGAACTCAAACTATCTTTGCTTGCAGATGACATAATCCTGTATATTAAAAAAAAAAAAACCATAGTCTCAGCCCAAAAGCTTCTTAAGCTGATAAGCAACTTCAGCAAAGTCTCAGGATACAAAATCAATGTGCAAAAATCACTAGCATTCCTATATGTCAATAACAGGCAGGCCAAGAGCCAAATCATGAATGAATTCCCATTCACAATTGTCACAAAAGGAATAAAATACCTAGGAATACAGCTAACAAGGGAAGTGAAGTACCTCTTGAAAGAGAACTAAAAACCACTGCTCAAAGAAATCAGATATGACACAAACAAATGGAAAAACACTCCATGCTCATGGACAGAATCAATATTGTTAAAATGACCATACTGCCCAAAGCAATTTAGAGATTCAATGCTATTGCTATCAAACTACCACTGATATTTGTCACAGAATTAGAAAAAACTATTTTAAAACTCATATGGAACCAAAAAAAGCTGGAATAGCCAGGCAATCCTAAGCAAAAAGAACAAAGGGGGAGGCATCATGCTACCTGTCTTCAAATTATACTACAAGGCTACAGTAACCAAAATAGCATGGTACTGTTACAAAAACAGACACATAGACCAATGGAAGAGAAGAGAGAACCCAGAAATAAGACCACACACCTACCACCATCTGATCTCTGACAAACCTGACAAAAACAAGCAATGGGGAAAGGATTCCCTATTTAATAAATGGTGCTGGGAGAAAACTGAAATGGGACCCCTTCTTTACACCATATACAAAAATCTTCCCAAGGTAGATTAAAGACTTAAATGTAAAACCCGAAACTATAAAAACTTTAGAAGAAAACCTAGGCAATACCATTCAGGACACAGTCATGGGCAAAGATTTCATGACAAAGACACCAAAAACAATTGCAACAAAAGCAAAAATTGACATAGGGAATCTGATAAAACTAAAGAGCTTCTCCACAGCAAAAGAAATTATCATCAGAGTAAACAGACAACCTACAGAATGGGAGAAAATTTTTGCAATTTACCATCTGACAAGGGTGTACATCCAGCATCTACAAAGAACTGAAACAAATTTACAAGACAAAAACAAACAACTCCATTAAAAAGAGGGCAAAGAACATGAACAGACACTTCTCAAAAGAAGATATATATGTGACCAACAAACATGAAAAAAAGCTCAACGTCACAGATTATTAGAGAAATGCAAACCAAAACCACAATGAGATATCATCTCATACCAGTCAGAATAGCTTATTAAAAGGAAAAAACAAAAAACAGAAGCTGGCGAGGTTGTGTAGAAAAAGGAACACTTTTACGGTGTTGGTGGGAGTGTAAATTAGTACAACCATTGTGGAAGACAGTGTGGTAATTCCTCAAAGACCTAGAACCAGAAATACCATTTGACTCAGCAACCACATTACTAGGTATATACCCAAAGGAATATAAATCATTATTATAAAGATACATGCACACGTGTGTTCATTACAGCATTATTCACAATAGCAAAGACATGAAATCCAACTAAATGTCCAACAATGACAGACTGGATAAAGAAAATGTGGTTGATATACACCATGGAATACTACAGAGCCATAAAAAGGAACAAGATCACGTCCTTTGCAGGGACATGGATGGAGCTGGAAGCCATTATCCTCAGCAAACTAACAGAGGAACAAAAAACCAAATATCGCATGTTCTCACTTATAAGTGGGAGCTGAATGATGAGAATACATGGACACATGGTGGGAAACAACACACATTGGGGCCTGGTAGAGGGTGGGAGGTGGCAGGAGAAACAGCAACAGGAAGAACGGCTAATGGATGCTGGGCTTGATACCTAGGTGATGAGATGATCTGCACAGCTAATCACCATGGCACACACTTAACTACGTAATGAACGTGCACATTCCGCCTATGTACCCCTAAACTGAAAAAAAAAAGTTGGAAATTAAAAAAAAGAAAGAATGAAAATGTCTGTGAATGATAGAAACATTCATATCATGTGATGGTGATTTTAAGAGTATATATTTCCATAAAAATTCACTAAATTGTATATTTTAAATGGGTGTATTTTATTACATATAAATTACACATCAGAAATGTTTTTATATGGGTAAAATTAGCATGATATGCTTAAATTCAAAGGGAAATTATTGAATCATGGTTTTAAGATATGGACTTTCAAGACACTTTTTAAAAAGAGGGATTAAACTAAACTATGAGCCATCTTGAGTGATTTACCTAGAAGAGTCGATACTACTGTAGCCTTTTCATTCATCATAAACTACTAAATCCTTTATTGCAAATGATACAGCATGTTTAACATTAGTTTACATAACTGCCTTGCTTATTTCTCTGGGTTTTCACTTAACCCTGCTGATTTTTTATTAGTCCACTAGCATTTTAAGCTCTGCAGGATTTTAGAAAAAAAAAAATAGTTTACACTTGGTGTTTCTCAATAAGGCACTACGGGCACTTTTTTTAAAAAATCATTTTTATAATATATATATATTTTTGAGACAGTCTTGCTCTGTCCCCAGGCTGGAGTGCAGTAGCATAATCTCAGCTCACTGCAGCTTCTGCCTCCTGGGTTCAAGCAATTCTCATCCCTCAGCCTCCTGAGTAGCTGGAACTACAGGTGCGCGCTACCATATCCAGCTTTTTTTTTTTGTATTTTTAGTAGAGCTGGGGTTTTGCCACATTGGCCAGGCTGGTCACGAACTCCTGGTCTCAAGTGATCCGCCCACCTTGGCCTCCCAAAGTGCTGGGATTACAGGAGTGAGCCACCGTGCCCAGCCACTGCTGGCATTTTCAATGGCAGAATTTCTTTGTTGTAATAAATAGGGTGTTCTATACCATGGATAGTACCAAACCCTACATATTACTATGTCTTTTCCTATACATACATACATATACATACTTTATGATAAAGTTTAGTTCATACATTAGGTAGCATAAGAGATTAATGACAATAACTAATAAGAAAATAGAACAATTATAATAATATGCTGTAATAAAAGTTATACAAATGTGATCTTTCTCACTCTCAAAATATTTTATTTTATTGTATTGTATATTGTATTCACCCTTCTTGTGATCTGTCAATCTGATAAGTAAGATTGCTACTAACTAACAGGCTGGTAGCACATACAGTGTGAATATGTTGATTCGCAGAGAATGAAAGTGAGACAGTGAAGATTTTCATCAAAATTATCAGAACAGCATGCCACTTAAAACTTACAACTCGTTTTTTACTGAAATTTTTCACTTAATATTTTCAGACCACTGTTGACCATCGGTGACTGAAATCCTGGAAAGCAAAACCACAGATAAGGAGAAGACTACTATACTAAAACTGGGGAAAGAGAGAACAGGAAAGAAAAATTACACGTAAATCTCACCCAGGAAGACTGTTAAAAATCATTAAGTAAATAAACCAAATCCAGCAATATATTCAAAAAGATTATACATCTTGAATAAGCCAGGTTTATCTCAATAATGTCAGGACAGATTAATAACAGAAAATCTATTAATATTATTTACCCCATTCCTGGGTTTAAAAACTATAAAAATTTCAATTGATATAGAAAAAAATCTTTGATAAATATGAAATATGTAAATGATTTCTAAAAAATCCTTCCCCAACTAAGAATTGAAGAAAACTTTATTAAGTAGGAAAGGTTATCTACCAAAAACCAAGAACAAAATTATATTCAATGATAAAATATTAGCACAATTCCCATTCAAATCCCAAACACGACAAAGATACGAGCAATAAAAAAGAATAACTGTAATAGGCAGACAGGCAACAATTCAACAAAATACATTCAAGATATTTATAGAAAAAAGTTGGTTTTTATAAAGATATTTTAAAACTCATAAATAAATGAAGACTATAGTATGCCTATGGATGGTAAAGACAAATATATTACAGAAATCAGTTCCCACCAAACAAATCTACAGATACGATGTAATTCCAATCAAAGTACAAACAAGTTTTTTTTTTGGAACTTGAAAAGCTAATTCAAGCTTTTTAGAAAAAAGCACAAGCACTAAACATTCAAATTGTAAAACTTCTATTCATCTAAAAATTTCTATTATTCTTTCTTTTATTGTTAAGAAAATAAATAGGCAAGCCACAAACTGGGAGAAAATATTCACAACACATATCTGACCAAGGAATTAAACCCAGAATATAGAAGAAATTCTAGTACCTCTATAACGAAAAGGTGAACCATTTTTTTTTAATACTTTAAGTTCTAGGATACATGTGCACAATATGCAGGTTTGTTACACAGGCATACATGTGCCATGTTGGTTTGCTGTACCCATTAACTCGTCATTTACAATGGGTATTTCTCCTAATACTATCCCTCCCCCAGCCCCCCACCCCACGACAGGCCCCGGTGTGTGACGTTCCCCGCCCTGTGTCCAAGTGTTCTCATTGCACAGTATTCCATGGTGTATATGTGCCACATTTTCTTAATCCAGTCTATCGTTGATGGACATTTGGGTTGGTTCCAAGTCTCTGCTATTGTGAATAGTGCTGCAATAAACGTGTGCATGTGTCTTTATGGTAGCATGATTTATAATCCTTTGGGTATACACCCAGTAACGGGATTGCTGGTCAAATGGCATTTCTAGTTCTAGATCCTTGAGGAATTGACACACTGTCTTACCCAATGGTTGAACTAATTTACACTCCCACCAACAGTGTAAAAGCATTCTATTTCTCCACATCCTCTCCAGCACCTGTTGTTTCCTGACTTTTTAATGATTGCCATCCTAACTGGTGTGAGATGGTATCTCATTGCGGTTTTGATTTGCATTTCTCTGATGACCAGTGATGATGAGCATTTTTTCATGTGTCTGTTGGCTGCATAAATGTCTTCTTTTGAGAAGTGTCTGTTCATATCCTTTGCCCACTTTTTGATGGGGTTTTTTTTTCTTGTAAATTTGTTTATGTGCTTTGTAGATTCTGGATATTAGCCTTTTGTCAGATGAGTAGATTGCAAAAAATTTCTCCCATTCTGTAGGTTGCCTGTATACTCTGATGGTAGTTTCTTTTGCTGTGCAGAAGCTCTTTAGTTTAATTAGACCCCATTTGTCTATTTCGGCTTTTGTTGCCACTGCTTTTGGTGTTTTAGTCATGAAGTCCTTGCCCGTGCCTATGTCCTGAATGGTATTGCCTAGGTTTTCTTCTAGGGTTTTAGGTCTAACATTTAAGTCTTTAATCCATCTTGAATTAATTTTTATATAAAGTGTAAGGAAGGGATCTAGTTTCAGCTTTCTACATATGGCTAGCCAGTTTTCCCAGCACCATTTATTAAATAGGGAATCCTTTCCCCATTGCTTGTTTTTCTCAGGTTTGTCAAAAATCAGATCGTTGTAGATAAGTGGTGTTATTTCTGTGCCCTCTGTTCTGCTCCATTGGTCTATATCTCTGTTTTGGTACCAGTACCATGCTGTTTTGGTTACTATAGCCTTGTAGTATAGTTTGAAGTCAGGTAGCGTGATGCCTCCAGCTTTGTTCTTTTGGCTTAGGATAGTCTTGGCAACGCAGGTTCTTTTTTGGTTCCATATGAACTTTAAAGTAGTTTTTAGTAGTTTTTTCCAATTCTGTGAAGAAAGTCATTGGTAGCTTGATGGGGATGGCATTGAATCTATAAATTACCTTGGGCAGTATGGCCATTTTCATGATATTGATTCTTCTATCCACGAGCATGGAATGTTCTTCCATTTGTTTGTATCCTCTTTTATTTTGTTGAGCAGTGGTTTGTAGTTCTCCTTGAAGAGGCCCTTCACATCCCTTGTAAGTTGGATTCCTAGGTATTTTACTCTCTTTGCAGCAATTGTGAATGGGAGTTCACTCATGATTTCACTCTCTGTTTGTCTGTTATTGGTGTATAGGAATTCTTGTGATTTTTGCACATTGATTTTGTATCCTGAGACTTTGCTGAAGTTACTTACCAGCTTAAGGAGATTTTAGGCTGATGAAACGTATCTCAAAATAATAAGAGCTATTTATGACAAACCCACAGCCAATATCATACTGAATGGACAAAAACTGGAAGCATTCCCTTTGAAAACTGGCACAAGACAGTGATGCCCTCTCTCATGACTACTATTCAACATAGTGTTGGAAGTTCTGGCCAGGGCAATCAGGCAAGAGAAAGAAATAAAGGGTATTCAATTAGGAAAAGAGGAAGTCAAATTGTCCCTGTCTGCAGATGACATGATTGTATATTTAGAAAACCCCATCGACTAGCCCAAAATCTCCTTAAGCTGATAAGGTGAACCATTTTTTTAAGTGGACAAAAGACTTGAACAATTATTTTACAAGGGAAAATATATAAATGGCCAACAAGCACATTGAAAACTATTTAACATCATTAGTTGTCAGAAAAGTGCAAACTATACATCAAAATACCACATCAAATCCATCAGAATAGTTGGAATTCAAAGGACTGACAACACCAAATGTTGGTGAAGATGTGCAACAACTGAAACTTTTTGCTGGAACATGCATTGCTTATGGGAATATAAACTACAACAACTGTAGAAAAACATTTAGCAATGAAACATACCTTTACTATAAAACCCACCCATTCCACTGCTAGGTATTTACTCAAAAATAATGAAAACATATGTCCTTCCAGAGACATGTACATAAGTGCTCAAAGCTGCTTTATTCTCATTAGCCAAAAACTGACTGTTAGGTGTTTACGCATGAGATATGAAACACATCTTTCCTCAAAGACTTGTATAAGACAGTCCATGGTAGCATTTGTCATAATAGCCTCAAAGTAAAAATAATTGAAATATTCTTTGTCAAAGCTGATCATAAGATTTAGGTCATTCTTGTCATACATAACTGAAAAAGAGTCAAGAAGCCAGAGGGATAAAGCGCTTGACACATAATGTTGTTTCAAGAATATAATTCTTGGTAAGCCTGAGTGTTGAAACCGCCTCCCGTAACCTAAAACCAGTTTTATCTAATGGCTTCTGAAACCTGCTGCAATTCTAAGACTAGTTTTATCCACTACCATCATTCACCAATCAGAGACTGGCAGCTCCCCGTAACTTTACTACTGCCAATGAACTTTCTGGAGAAACAATACATAACATCTCTCCTTTTTTATAAAACCCCCAACCTCCTCTTTGTTGTTTGGACATATGCAAGACCACGCAGTCTGCAGGGATAGCAATTCTTTCTTTCCCAAATACAACATCTCTACATATTTTATTTGACTTTTCCCACCTTCAATAGGAGAATAAATTGTGGTTCATTCATTCAATGGAATACTACTCATCAATAAAAGGAATAAACTACCAATACATGCAACAGCATGCAACATAGATAAATCTCAAACATTATGCTGAGCAAAAAAAGCCAGATGGAAAAGCATACATACTCTATGATTCCATTTATATGAAGTTCTAGAACTAATCTATTGTAAGTGAAATCAGAGCAGTGGTTGCTTCTGGATGCTGGGGGCCAGGACTGACTGCAAAGAAAAGCACAAGCAAACTTTTAAAAGAGATAAGGTGTGGGTTACACGAATGAATGTTAAAACTGACTGAATTCTATAGGTAAGATCTGTGTATTTCACCACAAGTAAATTACACCTCAATAAAGACGTACCTTTATTTTAAAAATCATATAATAGCAGTAATCTGGATTTTAACTCTAAATTATATAATCAAAAATAACAAATGAGAAGGGTAGACAAACTCTCTTGACCTATTACTACAATTAATTATATTAACAAATTTCACAATATTGAATTACCTTTGTATTCCTCCAATACATCACAGATAACTCTGGGTTTATTTTTCTTCTTCTTCTTCTTCTTTTTTTTTTTTTTTTTTGAGACAAGACTGTCGCTCTGTCACCCAGGCTGGAGCGCAATGGCACAATCTCAGCTCACTGCAACCTCCGCCTCCTGAGTTCAAGGAGTTCCCATGCCTCAGCCTCCTGAGTAGCTGGGATTACAGACACACACCACCATACCCGGCTAATTTTTATATTTTTAGTAGAGGCAGGGTTTTACCATGTTGGCCAGGCTGGTCTCAAACTCCTGACCTCAAGATCCACCTACCTCGGCCTCCCAAAGTGCTGGGATGATAGGCATGAGCCACCGCCCCGGCCTGGTTTATTTTTCTAACTAATCGCTGGATTATTTGCTAAAGTTCTATTTATACTTTTTGCATCTTGTTTATAAACTGAAAAACATTATTTTAAAAACCATTTTACACATACCATGCAATAAAGCAAATATATAACTACGTTAATGTTTGTTATTAGAAGAAATACAGACATTCACTGAAGGAGAAAAATTATATGTAAAAATTTAATCTTAAGTAAAAATTCTGTAATGTTAAGTTTCAGTTTAAAATATATATGAACTCATCATTTTGTATGACATATGCCACAGCATATGCACATTTTGTATTCTATTTGTATCCTAACATGTCTGAAATAAAGATGCATCTTGCATTAGCTGGGGTCTTAAAATTAATTGGCCCTGTTTTTTTCTTTCCTAGTAGCACATATAACTATAATTGACCACATCTTAGATTCAGTAGAAAAAATAATATTTTTCTACTACTGTCCACTGAACTAAAGCAATGGCATCCCTTGTACTACCGGCATCATATTCTGATCGCCAAATATCATTTCTGACCAAAAGTAATCAGGGTTATTTGCATAAGTAGCTGATTCCAGACTCTAGGACAAAGAATTTTCAACATGAGACTGAGACAGAATGTAAAAAATCATTTTTAAAATAATGAGTTCATTAGTTTAAAAACTAAATAAAAACAACTCTATGCATCATGGTGACACTCAGAATGGACAAAACAAAACTCAAAAGAAAAATCACTCACTACTACTGGGTGGTGGCTATTATATTATGTTTGATTTAAACATAATTCCCCAACATCACCATGAATTTCCATCTGTGTAACCCTGCTGTTCTTAAGCAGTCTGCAGTTACCTCATGCTCTGGGCTATATTCACTTTGCATGTATGGAAACTGTGATTGGCTATATTGGTTCCATAATAGAAGTCTCATTAAAAAGTATTCAATGTCTACAGAGACTGAATATACATATCAAAATATAGGCCATCCATGCATAGGAACTTACAGTTAAATGGACTCATGGCTAACTAGGACATTTAAGAAAGAGTGATTAAAGATTTGTACAATAAAAAATCTTCATTTGTTTCTATTTGTCACCATGATTATTTCAGTTCAAAGAATATATACAAAGACCAAAATATTTAAGTGAAGAAAAGAGGAACAGGGAGAAGAGGACTGGGGAGGGAAACAGAAAGAGAGAAGAGACAAATGTCAGCCTCTGCCTATAAGTTATATCCTTTTTAAAAAAATATATGAGGAAGAACAACAACAAAAACTATACCAAGACCAATAATTTCCTATATAAGATCCAATAAAGTCTCATTCATTTCAATCATATCATTAAACCATCACTAACATCAATTACCTTTTTTGTAACATCTAACCATCAAAAACATGAATCATCAAATGACTAAAGAAGTTCTAAATAATGCTTTTTATGATATCTTCAGTTAGAGACCTAAAATATCACTACAAAATTTACATAATCATTGCTATCACAGGTGGAAGCTAAACTTCAGTTTCTGATTATCAGTTTAACCTTTAAATCTCCTGATTAAACTCTGTCTTCATTACTAAAACCCCAAATTAGCAAACAAGCCACAATATAATATATGCTATAGCACAGGTCTTCTTGTGAATAGCTGGGATCTTCAACTGCTTCAGCTGCAATACAAGCCATTGAGACTTGGCTGATACAAACCAATTTGAATAATCAATATGACAACCTTATTTTTCTAATGCAAACAGGATTGCTACAGTAAGGTGTCTCACTGCCACATCACAGTCATGGCCTCTTTTAACCCCTAATTAGATTGAGGCGATTATCCCTGCTCTTCCTTACAAGTGTACAGCTTAGATAAGGGATGACAAAAGCTATCTGCCACTTATTCAGCCTTTGCAGACAGCAGGTTATCCAGGGAGATAGAGAATAAGATCAACAAACAATTGTTATTCATATCATCATCTAAAGTGTTAAGATAGTCACAGTTTCCATACATGCAGAGTGAATATAGCCCAGAGCATGAGGTAACTGCAGACTGCTTAAGAACATCAGGGTTACACAGATGGAAATTCATGGTGATGTTGGGGAATTATGTCTAAATCAAACTCATTTGCATAAAAAGAAATGATCAGGGATTGTCTTTTGTATATAATATATCAAGATTTCATTATGTTTCTCTTCATGAATTATTTGAAGCAAATTTGAATATTGATTTCTCTAAAACACATAGCATTTATCATGAAAAGAATGCCAAAATTAATGCTTTGCAGAAACTTAAATGCTTTAAGATCCAATTAAAACACTCTAAATACAAAACAGAAAACTTCTTTTCACTTTGATACTACACAAGTGCTTGTATTAAACTTAGATAATCAAGAGTTATTTCATTAACTCAGATTCCTAATGTTTTTCTTAACTCTCATAACAATCAGTTTCTCCAGTCTTGATCATCACTTCAGACCTGCTGTTAACAAGACAATTGGAATCACTAGAAAATATCTAAGAGTAACCACAAAGACACCAAACTGATAGCTTCCTACTAAGTTTAACTATGCTATAATAATTTCAGGAAAACATAGACAGCTTTGGCCCACTGATTTCAAAACAAATAAACAAACAAAAAAAACCACTGGTGGTGGGAATATCTGAGTCTACTCTGAAGATGACAGTGTCAAAGAAGTAATAAGAAGTAATAGGAAAATGTTGGAAAGGAAGAATTTATGTCTTTCCCTTCTCACTTGCAACAGTCAGCTTGTGTCTTTTTTTAAGGTCATAATCACTTTGCTGAAAGGAAAAGAATGAGAGAGTCACAATTTACTGGATTCCATTTCTGTTTTTAATTATTCGTTCAGTAACTCTACTCAATCAACATTGTTTCCTTTAGTCAATTAGAAATATATTCTTTTTCTAACATTGAGGACAAAGCTCAAAGCTTCATGCAACACCACTCCAAGGACAACCAAAACATTTAAAATATCTTCATGGGTAGTAAAAACGTGTCATAAATCTGATTTTTGTAAAGAGGCATGAGTTACTGAGCCCAGTTTCTCACCTGAAGTGCTGCGATTACTTGGTTATGAGTAGAACATTTTGCCAAGCATTATCTAGTTAGATTCAGTGACGGCCATTCTCTCTGAGGAGGGCAAGATTATCTAAAATTATGCCGTGCTCCCCAGACATAGGCTAAAATATGACTTTATTCTTAAAGTTCAATACTAACTTAAGATATTGAGCAGGTGTTATAATACAAGCCATAGTTCACTTCTACGTGTCCCTAGAGCACTGTCCTTGGACACTGAAACCCAAGGTTCTATATACTTGTTTATAGAAAGTGTATAGTCAACAATTTCAATGTAAACATCTAATTTCAGGCAACATGTTCACAGATGTTCTCGTGAGTATGGTGGTGACTACCCCCGCCTGTCAAGTAACATGCTTTTCTTATAATATCCCATATATTTACTTTTGTGAAAAGGAACTGATAAAAGAATTGTCAAAAATATGGGACTACTTTTTGTTAGATATGATAAAATGTATTAAGTTTACTTAAACTAAGTGTTAAGATTTGATCAGTTATAATTTTATTTCTCTAAGTCATTTATGGTTTTAAATATATATATCTTTTTAAAGTAAATATAAATCACAAAAATGCACTGTAGATTTTAGACTACTATTTTAAGAATTTAGCAAAACATATGCTGGTAAAATTGCGTAAAGCCAAAGTACAGTAAACAAAAACATATAGAAAGCTGTTTTCAATTAGCTTTCTATTAATATAGAGATAAACCATCAGTGCTGAAATTCAAAACATTAAAACAGGAAAAAAAGTAACAACAAGTGACATTTTAGCCTATGGGTAAAAGAATAATCTCACTCCTACTGTCTTATTTTAATCAGTCTGTATTTTTCATGCTGTTTTACTATTTTTCACTTTTCTTTGTTCTTTCATTCAGAATTTTATATTGTGCTTGAAGAGTTAGTAGTAACTCTGTATTAAAAGTAAAGTAATAGACTCTTGAATGATTTGGGAAATGACAAAGTAAAAATTAAATAGACATGTAAAACTACAGATTTTCACTTTCCCTCCAGCCCAGTTTTCTAAAAAACTTCAATATAGTCAGCATGTCTCAATAATACTCTGACTCAAAAGAAATACTATATTACTGGTTGTTGCTTTGATCAAAGGCAATGCAGCATACTATAATTTTAAAAACATAAAAGTTGAGACCCAAAAATAAAAGGACCATAGACCTTGTCCAATCCTGGATTTCTAAAGAGTAGCATCATGGCCACAAGCGAGTTACACGTGACCAGAGAATTAGAAAATGCTAACTTCAAATAAAAGTCATTTATTCAGGATGTGGGCCTTAGTAATTTTGAAGCCATTTTATGTAGAAATAACTACATAAAATAACTTGGTCAGGCGTGGTAGCTCATACCTGTAGTCCCAGCGATATGCGAGGCAGAGGTGTGAGGATCGCTTGAGTGCAGGAGTTTGAGACCAGCCTTGGCAACATGGCGAAACCCCATCTCTACTAAAAATACAAAAATTAGACGGGTGTGGTGGCACGCACCTGTAATCCCAGCTACCTAGGAGGCTGAGGCGGAAGGATGGCTTGAAGTTGGGGCTGCAGTGAGCTGAGATTGCACCAGTGCACTCCAGACTGGGCGACAGAGTGAAGACTCTGTCTCAAAAAAAAAAAAAAAAAAAAAAAGCTAACAACTAGTTATTCTTCATCTCTACTACAGCCAAGAAATAGGACAACAGATTTAGGTTAACTACAGGAAAGCATTTCTAGAGTGTGCTAAACACAAGAATAGGCTTCTAAAGGAGACTGGAATTTTCTTGTGTCAAGGATTTTAAAAGTATACATTCTAATCCTTCAGGAAAACTTCCTTTGAAGGCAGGAGAAAGGACTTGTGACAGTCCTTCTCATCTTAAAATACAATTCACCTTGAATCCATGTATTTATCTAATATCATGTCATGCTTTTTGTATTTATGCTTCATAATTTACAATTTATCTAAGAGGAGTATACAAATAACGAAGTATTCCAGATTTGATATAGAAGAGCAGTAATAAAAACAATGAGAGTAATCATATAATAGGGTGCAGTACTGCAAGAGAAAAGGAATAAAATATGAAAACTCTTAAGAAAACAAAAATATTAAAATTCTGTATCATAACAACTCTTTAGGTAAGTTTTAAAATATAGCATCTTCTAATGAGATAGTATGTATACAGACTATGAATAATAAACTTCCTAAAATTGCTGTAACAGAATGATATGTTTTATTTCATTTATTCACTTAACTTCACTCTGTTGCTTCACCATATTAAACAAGCCCCTGTTGTTTTGTTTTGTTTCCCAAATGAGGAAGAAGAAACATATATGGAGAAAATAAAGCACGTAATTTATTGAGGAAGAAATGTGGGCTTTAGAAATATTACCACTATAAAAATTATCTTTGCTTAGACTGCTAAATCAGATTTTAATTAGACCTTCATGAAATGATCAAAGTTAACACTGCCAATAATGGGGCAAACCAACATCCTGTGATTTCTGATATGATATACTAAACAGGACATGATACCACTTTTTTGGTATTCCTGGCAAAAAAGAAAGAAAGAAGTACACAACCTGATTCCAATCATGAAGAAACATTAGACAAACCCAAATTGAGGCACACAGTATAAAACAACCAGGCTATACCTTAAAAAATATCAAGGTCATGAAAGACAAAGAAAAACTGAGATACTGCTCTACATTTAAGGAAACTTAAAAAGACATGACAACTAACTGCAGTACATGATCCTAGATCGCATCCTAGGTGAAGGGGAGCTGTGACTGATGCATCAATAGGAATATGACATTAACTGGGACCATGGACTGCTGAACTATGAACTCTGGCTTACAAAATCATATTGTACGAATGTTAAATTTCTTAATTTTGATTATTGTACTGTAGCTATGTAAAAAATTATTACACAGAAATATTAGGGTTAAAGGGACTGGTGCCTCCAACTTACTCTTCACTGGTTCAGACAAACACACATGTGTGTAGTCAGAGAGAGACAGAGAGAATGTGATAAAGCAAATGGGGCAAAATGTAAACAATTGATGAGTCTGGATAAAGGGCATATACAAGTTCTTTATGCTCTTCTTGCAACTTCGTTAGTGTGAAATTGCATCAAATAAAGAGTTTCAAAAATATTTTGATTAGGCATATTAACTCCCACACAGAGCTTTCAATCACAACCAGAAACTTACCTCCTTAAAATTTGACAGCACTAAAAAAAAAAAAAAACAAAACACACAATTAAAAGGCAAGGAAAGGTTACTCTAAAAAATGCATGTTTGTGAATATAATTAAGTATGTGTATATATATATATACACACATATATGTGTGTATATGTTTATATACATACATACACATAATTGTATGTGTATGTACATACATACATACACACACATATACGTGTATGTATGTGTATACATATATACACATATGTGTGTATGTGTCTATACATATATACACATATGTGTGTATGTGTCTATACATATATACACATATGTGTGTATGTGTCTATACATATATACACATGTTTATATACATATATACACATGTTTATATACATATATACACACGTGTGTCTGTTTATATATATACACACACACACACATATATATACACACACACACGTATATAAACAACAGCCCTAGAACACTATCTACTTCATTTAGAAATCTGGAATTTATAAAATTGTCTCAGAAAGCACAAAAATAAGTTTAAAGCCCAGTAGATGTATTTTCAGTCTTAAACTGCTTTCATCTAATGATAGTTTGATAAATCACAATAGCCTCAATATTTTTTTCAGGAATTTTATCAATAATGATAGTCGAATTGAGGTATTATAATGGAAAAGTTATGATATGGGATCTAAAAAGAGGGTTTCCCCCCATTAGTTTCAGAATATAAGAATCTAAAGTTATCCAGATTCAAGCTCTATGTAGTTCTTAATGGTTTACTACCTCATATAAACAAAACTCTAAAAGTAATACTACCCACTTGGGATAACTGCTCAATTAACAAATATCTAAGGACCTGTCTATTCTTTGTTAAAATGCAAGAACAAGAGAGCCTGAAATTGCTTCACTGAAGCACCAGATTACTTATTTCCTGAGTATTCTGTCATTCTTTTACCAGGTCTGTCAGCATACATCCCTTTCCTAATAGTTAAAGAATACCATCATTAAAGTTCCCTATGGAGATTTTATTATGTTCAGATATGACAAAGTAAATTTTCTTATTCACTAAAATAAGAAACATCTTACTATAATTTTTATAGTTCTAATTACTTCCTTGATTCAAATAGATGAATTTAATTTTTGAATAAACTAGTTCCCCAACACATATGTTGGGGAAGCATGATTAAAAAAAATCTATTTAACTTAGGTGGGTGCAATCAGCAACGGTTTGCACCTCATTTTGGAGAGCACTATTCTATACAAAAGGGTTTGGCAGTCTAGACCAGGAGGTGACAAACTATAGCCCTCAGGCCAAAGTGGTCCCACTGCCTATTTTTGTAAATAATGTTTCCAGCAACACAGATATGCCTATTCATTTATTGTCTATGGTTGCTTTCAAACCACAACAACAGAGTTAAGTAGTGGTAACAGAGATTGTATGCCCACAAAGCTGAAAATATTTACTATCAGGACTTTTACAGAACAAAGTTTCTGATCCCTGGTCTAGAAAATTAATTCACATTTCTCTCCAATGCTTTCCAAACAGCCTTTCAATTTACTGAATCGTAACATATGACTCTTCTAGACTACTGGTTTTCAAACTACCTTTGCCTGTTTGGCAGGACAGTAAAAGAGTATCAATGTATCTACCTACCACCACCAAGGCTCTTCTTTTATTCATTTTATATCATGTGATCCTCAATAAGATTTCCTTTGCACAAAGGTTTATACAGTCAATAACAAAAATCAAGGGAGGAAGACAAAGATGGAGGAAAAGAGAGATGAAGGGAGGGAAGAGAAAAGGAGTAGGGAAGAGAGAAAGGGAAGGAACGGTAGAAAGCAAAGGAAGAAAATCAGGGGAAAGAAGGAATTTTTAAAAGCTTGAAAACCACTCATCTAATCTTGGGGGCAGAGGGAAGAGGGGAGGACAAGGAGGTCCATATTTAGTAACCGAGTTTGTATTCAGCACTGGAGCTTGGACTAGGACACAAGTCTTTTAATACACAGTGTGTTTATATAGTATACAGCATATATTCTGAATAGGGGCAATAACATCCCCAGGCAGTTGAAAATTGTTTAAAGGAGGAGGGATAAAGGAAACCTTAGATATTACCATGGTTTTTGTATTCCAAAGCTAAACAAACCCAACAAAATCTTATATCTTAGTATTTAATTTTCTTACTTTCTCTTTCATTTAATTACAAATAATATTAAATTAATTTACATTTAACTTAATTTTTTCTCCTTGTGGGGCAATACAGAAAAAAGGCCAAAAACACTAATACATGAAAATATTTGTCAACCTTAAGTTCCCTTTACACAAAATTCTACAAGCCTTTAATTTACTAATATATACATTTCAACATCATTTTGGGTTCCAGTATGCACAAACTACAAATCAATCTTGTTATGGACAGTCTAAAAAGATGAAACTCTGGGTGGATACAGAAAAGGGAGGGAAAAAGGGCAAGAAGGAGTAGAGGTTTTTGCAATAATAACTTGTAGAGGAAAATAAGCCTGGGACTCAGAACTGCACACCCTTAACATTTGTAAGAAAGGGGATGCTGAGTCATGTACTTTACCACAGAGTCACTGTGGACAAAAGCGCAAATAACATTATATTACACTAGACACAGGGCACACAGATTGAGAAAGACCTACTCAGCAATGTCAAACATCCAAGTTACCTGTTTTCTCTTGAACCAAATTTGGAACCAATGGATATAAGCAACAGTTAAATATTAAGAAAAGAAAGATGGAAAGACTCTAATGTAAAGGGATAAAAATGGCAATTTATTATGCTGATTACTAAGCTATTGCCTTAGCCATACGCCTACTGTGGCCGGGACTTTCAAATGATGTTTCCCTTCTGCCAGCTAGCTAGCTCCCTATTAGGTTCTGCTAATAGAGGTTGTTAGAGGAAGAATGAATAGTAGGAGAAAGTGAGAAGGGCTTCCCTGTTTTACTTGCTGATTCTGTCAGAGTTGCCCCAGCAACAACTCTTTGAAGGAAATAACTCTTTAGTATTAGTTCTAATTTCTAAGGGTTTTTTCATCTGTTCTTTCAGATCCAGACCCATTCCATTCCCTCAGAGGAACCAGCAGCAGCCAAAAAGTATCCATTCCTCAAAAAAGTCTAGGGCCTAGCGCAATGGGGACCCTCCCACAAGCCCTTGAGGTACCAACACTAGTGAAGCAACACCTTTGCGTCATCAGAGGCCTGGGTCTCAGTTCTGCCATTCCCTAAGTTACTATGTGCTGATAATACTAACCTCTTCTCTTGTTTCCCTAGAATTGGTACCGAATTTCTATTACTTAATATCTGTTATCTCAATGTTTTCTTTTGCACCATTCTCTAGTGTGTTTTCCACCTTCCGGGCTGGACTCTGACTGATATAATGCTATCAAGTAGTCCTTATTTTAAAGGTAATTAATGTTCTACTGAATGTAAAAATGTTTCTAAGGGCCTGTTTAGGTTTACTCACAATTTGGTCTTCCTAAAACTTTTCTCTTCCTGTTAGATGTAAGTTTCTTTTTCCTCTCACAATTCTTTTGGTGAAATCTGTGAGAAAGTCCCAAACAACTCACTAATATACCTGTGATGCTTCTACTTTAATCCGTCTTTATAATTTTTAATTGTCTCCAAACCAAAAGGGGTGTAAATCTTACTTTTTAACAAGACAAACAAACTCTCTGGCTCTGGGCAGCAGTAACTGAACAGGAGGCAATGAAAAGTGGGAGAGTACTTTAATCAGTAATTAAGGGGGAGCAAGTTCAACAGGGCATACAGCAATTGGTTGAAACTTAAAATCCTGGAAAAATTCCTTGTATTTACTGATTAATACATATGTATTTAATATATACTGGCGTTAATCATAGTAGGGAGATACAAAATCTCTAAATACAGAACATATACCTGTCTTCAATAAGACAAGAGTTATTTAGACAACTATGTAACGCTTAAAATATCAAAATCTCACCCAAATGTCCAACAATGATAGACTGGATTAAGAAAATGTGGCACATATACACCATGGAATACTATACAGCCATAAAAAGCTATGAGTTCATGTCCTTTGTAGGGACATGGATGAAATTGGAAATCATCATTCTCAGTAAACTATCGCAAGGACAAAAAACCAAACACCACATGTTCTCACTCATAGGTGGGAATTGAACAATGAGAACACATGGACACAGGAAGGGGAACCTCACACTCTGGGGACTGTTGTGGGGTGGGGAGAGGGGGGAGGGATAGCATTAAGAGATATACCTAATGCTAAATGACGACTTAATGGGTGCAGCACACTAGCATGGCACATGTATACATATGTAACTAACCTGCACATTGTGCACATGTACCCTAAAACTTAAAGTATAAGAATAATAAAATAAAAAAAAAGGAGATATACCTAATGCTAAATGACAAGTTAATGGGTACAGCACACCAAGATGGCACCTGTATACATATGTAACAAACCTACACGTTGTGCACATGTACCCTAAAATTTAAAGTATAATAATAATAAAATTAAAAAAATAAAATAAAATAAATGTTTATGTCTTTTACCATTAAAAAAAAAAAAACTCAGCCTGCTAGCTATCTTGGAAAAATATATCACTTAACCTCCGGTGGTCACACTTTACTCATCTGCAGAGAAACAGGCTAGACTAGGTCTCTCTTGCTATACACCTACCATGATGATCTATAAAAAATATTTTTTGTACTGAGGCAGAGGAAGCTCAGTATCATTATCAAGAGAGACAAAAAGACTGGTTTTGTAAAAGGAAGATGAAAATTATCAAGACTGGTACTTCAAAAACCTCATTTGAAAGAGATTTGAATATACTGTATTTCTACTATCACAATATTTATAGGCATTTACTTAGCCAGAAAGGATACTTCTTAAATTCTCTTCAAAATAGAAAATATCCTTTGTTCTTTTTCAGTTGTTAAAACAGTTTTGATATTCTTCTCTCAAAATAAATTTGTCACCTGCTATACAGTAGACCATATGTTTCATAGCTTGTTCATAAAAATAATTATATCTAAAATACTAGTTGAAGGTTAATACAATAGATGAGATCATTTACCATTGAAAATATCTTTCAAATGTTGTGAACAATTAGAGTTAATCCAATGTAAAGTGGGGGGGAGAGGGGGAAAAGACTCCAATTCTGATTCTTTGCTTTATACCCCACCTGCACTGCTACTTAACCTTGACATTTATACAGAGGAAATGAGAAAGGCTTTAATTCCTGGAATATGGATTTATCCATCCACTCTTTTCACAAAAGAAATTCTGTGATTTCAAAATTAAAAATAAGCCTTAGCACTCAAGTGCTACCATTAGTATAAAAATCAAGTTGCAGAAATCTATATAGCATAATCCCATTTATATAATACATTGAACACTATTATAAACATACAGATGAAAGCAGAGAAGTACAAAATCATGCGTGTAAATTCTAACTCCTAATTCTGAGGAACAGGATGGGGGAAATGTGGAGCAGAGTGGAAAAAAATTTCACTTAAAATATTCTATATTAAATTTTACAGTGTATGCTGACAATAATTTTTAAAAATCAAAATTTTATCTTAAAAAATGAAAGTTACAGATAAAGGTGATGAAGAAACCTGAGATTTAAATCCAAGTGACATATTTAGTCATTAAATTCATTTATGTATAAATCTTACTTCAGTACCATTTATGCATCAAGCATTATTTATATGTTCTGCAGATACAACAGTGAACAAGGACCCTTCCCTTCTGAAGTTTATATTCTGGTGGGAGTACTAACAAGATGATTACACACTGTGATAAGTACTCTGAAGGACAGAAACAGAATATAGAGTAATGGGGTAGGGACAGCTAATTTACAATCAGTGTTCAGGAAAGGTCTCTTTAAAAAGATTACACTTGAAGTAAAAACTAAATAATGAGAATGAGAACCATATACAAAGACCCTGGAGGAGGCATTCCAAACAGAAGCAACAACAATTGCAAAGGTCTAGAGGATGGAAAGAACAGTGTGACTACAGCATCTTGAGTGGCATGAGATAAACTGGAGTGCATGAGCCTGTGGTACTTTAATGTCCAAAATAAAAACTTCAAAAAGAAGTCACTAAAGGATTTAAGCAGAGGAGTGACATAACATGACTTACATTTTTAAGAAATCCTTCTGCACATTGTGCGGATAATGGATTATGGGGAGGACAAGATTGAAAGTAAAAAAAAAAAAAAATCAGGAAGCTAAACTATAGATCAGGTGGAAAAATGATGACGGCTTGGTCTGTATCAGTGGAGATATCACTCTACTCAAGGTATCAGTGAAGACAAAGAAGATAAATAATAATTATTATAGTTTGAATTTAATCATTTGTTTGACATGTATGGAAATTTGTTTTCTTTTCTTCTGTAAGTACCTACATAATATCTTTGATTTTGCCTCTCAGCCTGAAAAGCCTAAAATATTTACAATCTGGCCCTTTACAGAAAAAGTTTCCTGAACCTAACCTACAGAAAGAGTGAGAGTCTGAAAAATGATTGAACCCCCTTACCAAGTCTAGAGATGCTTCAACATTTGCAGAGGCAAGAGACATCAGAGGAGTGGCCACTGAGATGGTATTGCAGATGATCAAGAGAGGAAGGTATTTCAAGAAAGAGGACGACGAAGGGGATACGAGGAAGATCAAAGATGAGTAATGGACTGTCCTGAACATTGTTCAGAAAACCTACAAGATAAGAGAGAAGTGTCTACTGGATTTGGCAGAATAGAAGTCACTTGACAATGGAGGTTTCAGCGGAGTGGTAAGAACAGAAACTCAAATGCGCTGAAGCGTGAATAGGTAAGAAGTAGAATAAAGAAAATAAACGAAATTACTACTGAAATGAGGAGCAGAGAAATGGAATAGTGCTGGAGGAGATGAGAGGTCAAGTGAAAGTTAAGGGTTGTGTTTTACTTTGTTTTTAAGATGCTGGTAGGAATTATCCAGGAGAGGAAGGAACTGATGTTGAACAGAGCACAATTAGAAAAGGTAACGGGATTCAGAGCAAAATGATAAAAACAAAGACACTTCTTCCATTGATACAGAAAAGAATGATGCTAATTTGGGTCAGAAGAGAAGTAAATACAGCAAAGTGATGATGGATAATAAAAAGTGGTATATTTAATGGTCAAACAATTTAAGAAGTGATACTAGAGTTACTGGTTTGGAAATATAAGGGGTAGGGGATGGAGAATGAATATACGCTATCAAGATTTGATTGGGGTGTAAAGCTAATAATAATGACAAGCTTGTTAACTTGTTTAATTGACAAAAATTATATATATTGATAGTGTACAAACAAGATGTTGTGAAATATGTAAATACTGGGGGAATGACTAAATTGGGCTACTATATACACTACCTCATATACTTATTTTTGTGGTGAAAACACTTAATATCTACTCTCAGCAATTTTCAAGTGTATAATACATTGCTATTAACTATAGTCACCATGTTATACAATATGCCGCTTGGCTTGTTACCTTTTTAAGATGTAACTATAGGAGCAGATCCTTAGAAAGGATACAGGCAAAGATGGTTACACGTGAAAAAAAATGGAGGCTATGTGACTGATAAGTAATATTACTAGCAAGTATCAGCAGAGTCCCCCACAATTATGTGCTCCTCAGAATGTTTTGCACAATGTCCATAGTGCTCTATATGTAAATAACATTATAACTGATCGCAAACTGCCCCTCTTACTATTATTTACAATTAATCTAAATGCACACCAAAACTTATCAATCCCCTAAAAATGGCAATGGCTTTTAGAACTTTCATGGATACATTAGGTAATATAATAATACTGTCATCAGTTTTCCAAAACATTTGTATACAAGCATATCTATAACAGCCAAATATTGAAAATGTTGGAAGTGTAGATAAATCAGCTTCATTATACGAATCTCTCCACATTTTTATGTTTCAATATTTCTATAATAAAAACCTCTTTTAAAAAAATTAAGTATGAAGACTCTGGACTGGCAATCACAGTCCTCAGAATCTATATTTTTGATGAAAAGTAGGCTTCCCTATTTTGAAGAATTGGCATGTTGAGCTCTGTAAAACTGCTTGAGGCAAAGCAATAAGCATAGGAAAGGCATCTACTTTATGAAATCTTTGTCCTGGAGTAGATCCTACAAATCTTTCAAAACAAAGGAGTTCAAGTTTACTGTTCAGAAGAACACACTAAACATAAAAGATTAACTGATGACTTATGAACTCCTAATGTAGCATGAATCATACCAGCAACACTAGAATATTGGTTTCAACAAGTAGACTATTTTATTTTATAAACTTCACTAGAATATTATCAACAGCAGTATTAGAAAATGGAAAGCTAATGAAATTAGGAAGCAGCATCGGCATACTGCATACCGTGTTTCTCATCACTCTAATGCAGAATCTAATGGATGAGAAATCCATCTTTTAACTTAAAAAAAAAAAAAGCAGCCTATAAAGCTAGAAAAAATAGACCACCATTTGACAAAGTTATTAGGGAATATTTTGCTACCTAAATTCAATAAACTGCATTAGTGGAACCAGTTTCTTTTATAAGAAAAAAAGAGCAGCACGCTTTCTTCTTGCTCTTTATTATAGTTCCAAAGGCTGATTATCTTACTAGTGTTTTGTTTTCCTTTAGCAAGATCTGAAGTAGAAACCGACTAAAGATTAAAGAATTATAAATATTCTCTTTTTATAAAGATGTTTTCCTGACTCTATTATAGTCAGAGGATATTACAAATACTGGATAATATCAAATTTTCAGAAATCAATACTTTTCACCAATACTGGGTTGCCTACCTGTGAAATATGGCTTTTAATATCAAACCCTGATTTTATTTGATATCATGACCAAATATCTTTTTTTGCAAAGTAAATGGTTATTAGTGATTTTTACTATAGTTCCCTAACAGCAAAGGCAGAATCCATGTTTAGGTGATTACTGTATGCTTTGATTCAGTTATCTGCAGGGTGTCTGCATGGTATTCTAACTATTTAAAGCCAGTAAAAAGATTACAGCTCACACTAACTGGATTTTCACAGCTCCCTATCATTCAGCTTGAATTCCTCATGGGCAGATTAAAAGGACCAAGGCAAACAATAGTCTTTTTAAAATACAAGGTGGTTATTAAAAGAAAGAAAGAAAGGAAGGAAGAAAAAGTATCCTTTATAGCCTAAACAGCAACAAAATTATTCAAGGAAGCAATCACATAAAAATAAAGTTAAACATATGATAGAGGTAATACCCTGGGTGTTGGCATATAATCAATCTAACTCAATAAACTAATAGCACCCGAAAGAATTACAGTTTTTATTCTGAAACCTACTTCATAGAATATATGGTTTTAGACTTTCAAGTTGGCTTTCGGTATGGCGTCAGAAGAACAAATTTGGAAGGACGTTGGCCATCATTTCATCTAACCTTCATAGTACAGACAGATGGACTGAGGCCCAAAGGACTCAAGTGGCATTCCCAAGTCAACTATTGGCAGACTATCAAAGTAACTATGTATGAGTATTTCAAGTTCCTTTCTACTTTCACTTAACTACCTTCTCATTCCCACCTTCACTCACTTCAAAGGATCATATGACTTCCCTATCTATGATTAGCCCTTCCAGTGAGCCATGGATACAAACCCTTCCTTAATGCATCATCTGTTCTAATCTTTATGCAAACATATGAAGTAGTAATGTTTATCATGGTCATTTTAGAGATAAACTAAGACTTGGAGAGATTACGTGACTTGACTAAGATCACACAGCTAGTAAATGAAAGAGTTGGACTTAAAGGCAGGTCTACAAGACTTTAGTGTATAAGTTATTAACCACTGTGCTATACCCGTTTCTCCATTAGCTTCTTTTCCTCATTTCATGAGGAAACCCCATAGATTTTCACTCTCTTTCACTGACTATTCTAACAATTCATCCAAATTCTAACCTTAGTGTCTCCACATTGTCATTCAGTATTAAATAACTGGTAAGTTTCTGAACCCAAGTTAGATCAAGATCCACTTGGGTAACATTCCTTCCTTTTCAGCTGCCACTACCTTTATTAAGGCTTCATCATTACTCCCGCACATTACTTACCATAAGACTCCTAAATGGTCTCTCTCAGCCTTCAATCCATTCTCCTTAGTGTTGCTTCTCTAAGTTAAAATCCTTCAAGTCAAAAATCCTGTGGCACCTCCTCTTACATCCCTTTCTTATTTATTTATATTTCTTTTAGCCAGAATGAACTAAAGATCCCAAAAGGAAAGGGAATTTTTCAAATGTATATTTGTATTTGCCTATAATTTTATATAAAGAAACCCTAGAAGGATAACTAAAAAACTAATAAATGTAATTACATGGATTTTTAGGGAAAGAAGAATAGGAATTGAGTGGATGGGGGAAAAGATGTAAATAAGACTCTCTACTGTATGTAAGCCCTTATATAACGTTCCACTTTGAAATGTACAGAAAAGGAGGAAGGAAAAAGAGGAGGAGAATGAAAGAAAGAAAACAAAAAGAAAAAAAGGAAGAACCAACAATGCTTGATGTCACCTTCTTGTTTCCAGAAGGTATTTTCTGTGTCTAACAATAAAAAGGTAATTACTCCCCAAAAAAGAGGAAAAAAAATGGTTTCCTAAACATATCATAATCCCTCTCTTTTCAATCCTTCTGTTTTTCCCTTTCCTTCTCACTTCCTCTTCCATATTCTTCCAGATGGTTTAAGTGTCAACACCTCCAGAAAATCTTCCTTGACTGACTAATTTTGGATTAAGTGTCCTTTCAATATGCTCCCCTAGTATAGTGGGCATCTTCTGTCACAGCACTCTTACTACATTGTTATCATTATTTGTGTGTCTGGCTTCCAAACAAGATGGAAGTTTCTTGAGATCAAAGACCGTGTCTTATTCATCTTTGCAATCTCCAGTAACTACAATAGTGCCAGACACTTTTTAACAGCATCCAAAGTAATCCATGGCACAATGCATTTATCTTTGTTGTGGCCCATGGGTCACATCCAGCAGTCACTGTGATTTAATCTTGCCATATGGAAGATATGGCTTGGGTTACTGCAGCCTCCCCTTTATAGGTCTCTATAGTCATCAAGGTCCAAGTAAAATACCTAAATAGTTAAGAATAAAACAGAATTGAAAACCTGAGACCAGGTTAAAACTCTCCTGAGTTCTGCACCTACAATATATCCTCCTGACTACTTTCATTCTCCTCTTGAATGTCCCAAAACATCCTCAAACTCAGTATGTCCAAAGCAAATGTATGATACCATGCCATCTTCCAATGTAATCCTTGCTCAGTAAAAAGTCTCACCATTGTTCCAATGATATAAATTAGAAAACTAATGGTTATCCTTAACATCTGCATCTCATTTACCAAATCAAATCTATCATTAAATACACAAATATGTCTCAAATTCATCAACTTCTTTCCATCTCCAATGCCAAATCCCTGGCCCAAGCTACTATAACATCTCTCCTAGATTACTGTGCTACTTATCTGGTTTCTCTGCATCCACTCTTACTTATCCCTCTGCAATCTGTTTTCCACACTGCAGCTGGAGTGATCTTTTCAAAACACTAATCTGATCATGTCACCCATCAGATTAAACCACTTCAAAGGCATCCTGCTACCCTTAAGATAGAGACCAAAATCCTTAACCAGGTTTACAAGGCCCTGCATAGTCTAGCCCCTATCTGTTTCTCCGGCCCCATCTCAGACTGTGCTCCCCCTCCTCTCCATTCTAGCTTCTGTGATCATCTTTCAGTCCCTGTTCATATCAGTGTCTCTCCATTCTAGAGGCCTTTTTTGATGATGTTTCCTCTCTCTGTAATTTTCTTCTCCCTGCTCCTTCCCCCACTAACTCCTACTCATCCTATTTCTTCAGGAAAGTTTGCCCTGACTATTCTAGGTCAAATACATCTCCATCCCCACCATTATATTCTGCTCAAAGCACTACACATGTATTATGCTTGGCTTTTTATCACTATTAAAAATAGATATTTATGTGATTTCATATTTACAATTTCCCTCCCCCCCCCCACACACACACGCACTGGACCATAATTTCCATAATGTCAGGCACCATAACTATTATCCATCACCATGGAATGAATCTCCAAGACCCAACCCAGTGCCTGGCATTTGATGAATAAATGACAAAGTGGAGGGAGGGCATCAGCTAGGTGGTAATACCTAGGCTATCGTCAGTTATTACTGTCCCTGCATGTGGGAAAGGTAGAGAATCCTCAGGATAATTAATTTAATGTGAGGAACCTGACATCATAATTTAGAATTATACTAAAATGCTTTCCTCTTCAATCCCAGAATATTATACTCCTCTTCACTGAAGACTGGTGCACAAATTTTCTACCACAAAAAAGGACTTGAGAGACCGTTTACTCCATGCCTCACATTTTATAAAGAATATAAAACTCAGAGATGTTAAGTGACCAGCCCAAAGTCACATGCAAGTGAGCAGAAGAGCCAATGCTAGAACCCACACATACCAGTCTAATGTTGTTTCTACTATATCTACTACAGTAACATATCATGGACTCTTTGGAGAAGAGGATTCTCATATTCTCAAAGAGTCATATCACGGACTCTTTGGAGAAGAGCAGTACTCATTACTAATTTATATTCTAGCAACCCTGAAGGTACATACAACTTTGATCACATCTTTTAATTCTCCTCTTGGTGGGGAAGCACTCATGAGATTAGTTTTGAATATGTTGAACTTGAGATTCTAGACATGTCCAACAGGCAACTGTACAGATGTATCTGAAGTTCCAAGAATAGTTCTGGCCTACTTAAGACTTGGAAAATGGATTCAAAGACAGGAAGACTGTGAGCCAAATGCTAGTCTTTAGTGAAAAAGGAGCACTGCCTAACACATATTATGACAGCAAAATGAAGGGAAAGAAAGTTTCATGGTGAATAGCACGAGCATCAGAAGAACAGGTTTTAATTTACTTAGTTCAAAATAAAGAGCAGACGAACAATGGTTTGGAACATCACACTCTGGGGACTGTTGTGGGGCGGGGGGAGGGGGGAGGGATAGCATTAGGAGATATACCTAATGCTAAATGACGAGTTAATGGGTGCACACCAGCATGGCACATGTATACATATGTAACTAACCTGCACATTGTGCACATGTACCCTAAAACTTAAAGTATAATAAAAATAAAAATAAATAAAGAGCAGACGAACAATGGTTTGGAAGGAAGAAAGGAAAGTAAGAAGGATAACAAATTCACCTCTGGACGCTCAGGTATATGGGAGATAATAAAATAGGATGGAAATTCCCATTCTAGTAATGGTAGATTCGATAATTTGAATCAACCCTTTTTCTAAAGAACTATTACAATGGCTGGAAATTTTTTAAAACAATTTTTTGTTTGTTTGATGGCCTGTAAAAGTTAGCAATTTAACTGCTAAAACTAGATTAATATTATCCCAGATTACTCTCAGAGGCAACAGAAATGAATCCATTGGGACTACACATCAAAGTCACAGACTACAAAATAACTAAACTTAGTAGCTGAAAGAAGATAAACATAAAATTGAGAACTGGTGAAGAGGAAACCATAAAAAGAATCAAAAAACATATTAGAATTTCAAAAATATAATAAAGAAAACATAAAATATATTACAGAAAATTAAGAACTCAACAGATACACTTAGCAGATTAGACATAACAGATTTTTTTTTTTAAAGAGAGTAAGTGAACTTAAGCTAAATATAAACAAACAAAAACTGCCACATCATAGTAAAACTGCTAAAAACCAGAAACCCAGAACTTCTAAAAAAAAAATTAAGAAAGTCAGGGGAAAATAAAATTATGCCTTTATATTACGGAACTATTAAAAGTGATGGCAAAATCGCAATTACTTCTGCACCAACCTAATAAAATATATGTCTACTTATAATTCATTGCTCATTGAATTTCTAAGAATAGAGGAGAAATACAGATATTTTTACACAAAATTTTAAAACCTGAGAATTTACAAAAATAATAAGGGATGCTCTTCAGGATAAAGAAAAATTATCTCAAGCAGAAGCTCAAAGATGAAAAATAATTAAAAGTAACAAAAATGTTAAGTATTTGGAAAACTTAAAATTAACCCTACAACACAACAGAATGGTAAAATATCTGAGTAAAAGTAAAATATAACCTCCTCATCCTAAAATATCTTTGCCAGTTTAAAGCAAAAACTATAAACTTTGCCTCATGAGGTTTTCAGAATTAAAGGATTAAAGGCTGGTAACATTTCCACATTCCAACTGAAGCAATAAAACACAGATTTTAAGCAGACTATGAAGAATTAAGTATGTGTATTATAATTCCTAGGGCAACCATTAAAAAAATCTATACACAGAAATGTAGTCAAAAATACAGTAGAGAAATTAAAATGGGGTAATAAAGAATGTCCAAATAACCCATAAAAATATAAGAAAGGAAAATCAGAAATAAAACAGAGGAAATAAACAGAAAATTAATGACAGAAGGGAAGACCTAAATCCAAACATATTCATAATTATATTAAAGTGAGTCATGTAAACACACCAATTAAAAGACTAACTCTCAGAATGGATTTTTAAAATGAATCCAAGGCCAGATGCTTTGGGAGGCCAAGGCAGGAGGATTTCTAGAGGCCAGGATTTTGAGACCAGCCTGAGCAACACAGCAAAACCTGTCTCTACATTTACCAAAAAAAAAAAAAAAAAAAAAAAACAACTATCTATATGCAAGAAACTCATCTCAAATATAACGATGTAAGCATGTTAAAAATTAAATGATGGAAGATGGAAAAAGATATACTAGGCCAACACCAATCAAAAGACATCAAGAATAGCTATATTAATATCATACGATGTGTATTTTGTAGCAATAAAACTATGAAGAACAAAGATGAAAGCACCAATTCACCAAGACAACAATCTTAAACATACACCAAATAAAACCAAACAAAAGTGCTAAAAAATACACAAAGCAAAATCTGACATAACAAAATACAGAATTATAGTTAGAGACTTCAACAATTCTCTTTAGTAATCAACAACTAGTAGATGCAAATAAGCCAAGAGATAGAAAATTCCCATCAACCAACTGGATTTAATTGCCATTTATACAACAGATGACCCAACAACAGCAAAATACACATGGAACATTCACCAAGACAGACCATATCCTAATTCATAAAAATAACCTTAACTAATTTATAAGAGCTACAATCATACAAAGTATGTTTTTTGGTCATAATGAAATGAAGCTAGAATCAATAAAAGAAAGATAAAGGGAAATCTCCAAACACTTGAAATCATATATTTCATATCTAAATTATCCATGAATCAAAGAGGAAATCACAAGGAAAATCAGAAAATATTGAGAACTGAGAAGATATAAAAACACAACATATGAGAATTTGTGGGACGTAGCTAAAGCAGTGCTTAGAAAGACATTTATATCATTAAACACTTGTATTAGAAAAGAAAAAAGATCACAAATCAATAATCTAAGGTCCTACCTTAAGGAACTAGAAAAACATGTACACATAAATGCAAAGAAGGAGAAAAAAAATAATAAAGGGTAGAAATCAATAAAATTGAACAAAGAAAAAAATTGACAAAAGATATCAATGAACCCCAAAAAATCCTCTAGCAATACTTACTCAAAAAATCAGGATATGAAAGGAAGTTATCACTACGGGTCATACAAAAATTAAAAAGATACTAAGGGAATACTATGAACAACTCTATGAATATAAACTCAACAACTAAGATAGAATAAACCAATTCTTTGATAACCAAAAACTACTAAAACTCACCCAATATGAATACCAAAATCCAAGGATGCTCAAGTCCCTTACACAAAATAGCACAGTAACACATCCTCCTGTATACTTTAGATCATCTCTAGATTAATTATACCTAATACAATGTAAATGCTATGTAAATATACTGTATTTTTTATTTGTATAATTTTTTATTGTTGTATTGTTATTTTTATTGTTTTTTCCCACAAACATTTCTGATCTGTGGTTGGTTGAATCCATGGATGTGGAACCTGTGGGTATGGAAGGCTGACTACACTAAAGCTGTCTTTGCCTAGAGAGCTTTGAATAATGAAAACATTTTTCTTTTACTCCTGTCTTTTACAATTTTTAAGTGTACTTAATTTCTAAGTAGTTATGAATTTCACATCTGGCTTATTCCAAATACACATTATTTTTCAAAATCTGATATATACCCATTTCTTTTTCTAATGTAGAATGCCCTCCTTTATCTTTCTCAAGAAAAAGAAGCTAAGGCTGCAACATGACAACCAAATTGATTTTCATGATCTACTTCCAGGTGGCCTGTCACAGGCTGGCATACCCACAGGGGCCAAAGACTGCAATTTCAAAACCTCCTGCAGGAGTTCAGAGAGAATTAAAACAGCAGTACTCATTGTTGTATTTCCCTAACTGCACTTGCTATGTTAGTGATCATTACATATGTAATAGCATTAAAAAGTGCTTTGTGTTTATACCCATAAGGCTCATTCTCTGAGATTTATCCCTATCTTCCTGTAGTTATATGCAATCTTGGAACCCAAGGATCATATCTTTATCACTAAATGAAAAGCATTAACCCCAATGATACCATTTGGAGATTTTCTCTTATTATATACTTTCATTGCCTTGAAATCTAAGATATGTTAACAACATTTACACAAATGGAATGCATTACAACTTACTCTGCTTTAGTAGAAAAGTACACCCCATAACTACATCTATCCAAAGAGACACATGTTATTCCTATCATCTGGCTATACTCATTTTATTAACTAGGATATTAAGAATATTTAAACCAGGCATTTTAAAACTGTCCTATAATATCACATTAGGATATAAAAATAAATCAACATAGAGATATCTGTTTTTTCAATCTTTGCCATTTAATCAAAGGAGGATAAATTTCTGATTCTATACTTGTGCTGACCAAGATTTATCTAACATGTCAATCAAGCATTATGGTTTATTCCAATCTGTTCCATTTTGGAGATGCCACTCCAATGATTACTAGACTGGGGAGAAAGCCTGTGATAACCGAATAAACTCGAATTTTAAAAAAATACACAGCAGACTGCTTCTATTTGGTTTAGCATCATTCATATCAGGGATACTCAAGATGCTTTACAATGAGATATAAATTAGAACTGTAATGAGTGATTATAAGCAACAGCTTAGCATTTAGGGGACCTGCTTGTTTACTTAGAAGAAAAGACTTGACTGGCACTCCAAGTTTATTCCCTTTACATTCCTCTAACAATAGTGCAGACGCTCTAGCTTACAAAGCCATTCATAACCTTACTAAAGGCAAACACTAAGGCCTTCAGTTAAAGATCTCTATGAAATAGTATGTTTAAGTCTGGTAGTTTGCCCTGTAACCATATATAAAATCAACAGAATAGGTGATATCAATTAAGTTCCTGAAATAAATTAGACTAGGCATGAAGAGTGATCAATCAGGACTGGAATTTTAATTGGTATTTAAAATATGAATCCTAGCAGTGACATTCAATTTTTTAAACAACTGATGCTAAATGATACTAACTGTAGCATGATTGATAACATTTAAAATTCAGAAAAAAGTGAAAGTTACATAGGATTTTTTTTTAATGCAGTTTGGAGACTTGAACGGAAGTAGTGTATGTATGCGAATGCACATGCACACTTGAACCAGAAATGGGGTAGTACAAAAAAGTTGCTTACAAAAAAAATGCAATGTTATCACTTTTACATGTTTCTAAGCTGGATTTAATTACCTAAAATCAACTTCAAAATAAACATGTATTACTCATTCTACAACTATTTGAGTACTTACTATAATACAAGTAAATACAATGTTAACTAAGACAGACAGGGTAATTTGTAATCGTAACATTACAAAACTCTATTCAGATTAGGTACAGATACAATGGGAATTAACTGCAGGGGTACTCAGCACACTCTTGAGGAGTTAGGAATACTTTACAAAATAAATGAAATTTAAAATGAACCCAAAAAGATGAATAGCAACTGGCAGGAAAAGTAGAGAAGAAAGTATTTCAGACTGAAGGAACAACGTTTATAAAGACACAAAAGTGAGAAAAAAGAATGATAGTTGAGAAACTGGTAATCACAAAACCAATAGTTAAAATTGTTTTATCAATAAAAAATAAAATGATGACCATTTATTGAGCTGCTACTACATAGTACTAGTCTTCTGACACACATTGCTTCTAATAGTTAACAGCTTCTCAATTACCATTATCTCCATCTTATGGAAGAATAAATTTAAAGTTCAAAAAAGTTACTTGCCTTCTCAGGAAAAAAACTGTAAATGACTTGAGATGATCAAAAAAGACTACTGGGTATATTGTCTAGGGCACCTTTCCTTATCTGAGGTATTTTTAGATTCCATAGATTATAGATAATTGATAGCAATGCAAATAATTCTTTTCTATAAATATGCAAATGAATTTTGTCCAGTGGAGGTGTAATTGATTTCCTTCCCCTATGCGGAAGAAGCTAGTTTTCAATCTATTACATTATTCACGGCTAGATTTTTGGTAGCCCACATTTGTGTCTACTCCTGATCCTTTGAGCTACTTGTAACATCTCACTCATTTTCTCATTAATTAGGTAAGTAATATCTTTGGCAAGTGTTCATGCATATTTGTATGAGGCATGGTTTTGCCGTTTTAAAAACAATCATCCCTCAATAGCTCCAAAGCATAATGAGTCAGAATTGAAGGTTTCTGTGCATTCCATACGGGTCCAAAGACAAGGGTCTTCCATCACACTACAACTCAGAACTCTTTCCCTTTTATTCCTGAATGTTAATGCTAACATAATTTTTGTAATACCTCTTGCAAAGGGTCCACCAAATTTTTTATAGACCACATAATGAAACTTACTAAAAAGTCCAGCATGAGGCTACTCCCGTCCTCTAACTTCTTCACATATCCCTAATTCCTCAGCCTCCTGTGGAATGAAAAAGGAAATTTAAACTACCTTCTCTCATTCCAAAGCTTTCACAGTCGAGCAATCACCAAAAGAAAGAATGAACCTACAATTCATGCCATTTAAAACATTATCAGGCATAATTCTAGTCAAATCCCATTGGGCACACTGTGTGATAATTTAAATGTATTGATATAATGTATAAAAGAAAGGTGATGACCTTGGAGTACTGAGGAAATCCTTGTCTCCTGCTTTTGCTGAATATTTTTTTTGTTATATTATGTTCCCTTTCTTGACCTCATCTTTTCTAAAAAATTAGATTATTTTGGTTAAATCAGAACTAATACCAAATACTCAAACCCACAGAATAGAAATTGGGTGGTAAATTTTGCTGTAATATAAAATGGCCAACAACACAATGGGCCACTATGTTATAATATTCATTTGATTTATGAGGAAACTGTAAAAATTTTAATTTAAAAAGATTCCAGTGCACACATGTGTATAAGGATGTATTTGTTTACCTGCTTAACAAAATTGATGGTGTGAAGCTTTTTTTTTTCCCATGCTATAATGACGTGTTAAAGGTATACTTTCGATATACTGCTTTCGAACCAAACATTTACCCTTCGCCACTGGTGAAAGGCAACAAGATCTCTTTACAAAGTCTTCGTCTTTTTCAATAAATTTTGCATGAAAACATGTTATCCTGGCACAAAGTTGCCTGCTGTCACATTGGAAGTGTGATAAATGTTTAATGAAAACAACACCACACAGCTTGGTGTCAGACAACAGCTATCACACAGCCCTGCTTTGATCCAAACAGACACTTAAAAGGAGTTCTAAGCATGCTCTGCACCACAGAACTCTATAACCTATATGCAAATAGGGGTAAATTAGCATAAATTACGTCCTGCTGTATAAAGAAATAAGAGGTTAGGAAAAATATGACAGACTCTATAAGTACGTAACTGCTGTCAAAACTCAAAGTCCAGCTTTCCCAAATCACTCCCAACATCTTCTACCAATCACTAGGTAGAGGGAATAAAAAACAAAACCCCTTATTGACAGGAATTTATTACATGAAACTCTAAAACTGAAGACACTGGAATTTTGCCAAGGTTAAAGCCATAACTAACATATATCTATAAAGTATGATTACTACATGGTACTAGTTTTCTTATTCACACTGCTTATAATACTTACAGCTTTTTAAGTACCACCATCCCCATTTTATAGAAAAATAAATTATATATCCAGAGGCAAATTCTTACCTCTCTCAAAAAGCATAAAGCTTCTGAAAATTATACAAAGAAAAATGGAAGAATGTATAAATACAAGTATTTCAGTAAAATATCCCCAAAGTCTTGGTTACATTTCTGAGAACAGCATCCATCTACCGAAAATCCAATGAGGAAATAATAAAGGTGAAAACTTTTCATGGTGGCAGGTCATAAAGAGGCACACTTAGAAATACAAAATTAGGTTCCTAATGAATTCTAAAGTTATTCAAATTACGAAGAAAGCATTTTAGTAGGTGTCTTGGTGCATTCCGTGCTGCTATAACAGAATGCAGTTGTCTGGGTCATTAGTTTATAATGAATAAAAATTTATTGCCTCACAGTTCTGGATGCTGGGAAGTCCAAGATTGAGGGGCCAGCAACTGATGATGAACTTCTTGCTGCATCATCCCAAAGAAGAAAGGCAAAGAGTATGTAGGAAGGGGAAGCCTTATAAGAAACCTACTCCCATGATAGCATGCCCACTCCCTTGCTAACTGCATTAATCCATTCATGAGAGAAGACCCACCTCCCATAAAGGTCCCACCTCCCAACACTGCTGCAATTTGGATCAAGTTTCCAACACACAAACTTTGGGAGATACATTCAAACCACAGCAGTAGGCAACAACTGCCTTAAACCAAATTTTCCTAGCTGGTGATTTAAATCAATCCCATCCAAATTTCCCTTTTAAGGATGGCACTGTGATTTAAGAATGAATAGTAGAACATCACTAGTGGCTACTTACATATTTGTTCACAACTAATTTTTCAAAGACATATTTAAAGAGGTTTTATAGCAGTCAACTATATGTTAGGGAGTTTGGATCAAGATGTAGGTAAAGAAGGTCCAATAACATGTTAATCCACAGAAGACTTAGATAGGATGTGTAACATTCACCATCATCAAATCAAATTGCAATTATGAGATGCCTTGACAAGTTTCATATTTCTGATTGTTGACTCTCAGTAACAGTTTAACAAAATAATGTTGTATCCAATTTCAACTTAACAACTCTGCTATTAAGAAAAATCTGTTTTCATAATGCAAAGACATTATTATCCCTTATAAAAATTGTAATGATCTAGGGCCTGGCACAGTGGCTCACTCTTGTAATCCTAGTGCTTTGGAAGGCCAAAGCCAGAGGATTGCTTGAGACCAGGAGTTTGAGGCCAGCCTGGTCAACATAGTGAGACTTTATCTCAACAAAAAATAAAGAATAAAAAAATTAGCCAAGCTTAGTGGTGAACACTTGCAGTACTAGCTACTTAAGAGGCTGAGGTGGGAGGATCACTGGAGCCCAGGAGTTCAAGGTTGCAGTGAGCTATGATCACATCCCTGCACTCCAGCCTGAGCAACAAAGTGAGACCCTGTCTCCAAAAATTACAAATTAAAAAAAAAGAAATACAGCTGCTCTGACTACGGAGTAGCTATTCTTTATTCCTTTACTTTCTTAATAAATTGCTTTCACTTTGAAAAAATAAAATTTTCTAAAGATAAATATTTATTTTTAAAATTTAGGGGGAAAACAAAAAACAAGAAAAATATGTATCAGTGTTTAAAGAAGAAAATATTCTTAGAAACTAAATTTTATAAATATAAAACATTAAAAGTCATTAAACTTTCTTGATAAAATTTCAGACAGGACTTGGTGTCTTTCTTATATTAATCATTCACACAGTGTTATAAGGAAAGGCATCGTTTAGTCCCTACAAACTCCTGAGACCTTTCCAGTTTATATTAGGTCTTCCTAAATCAGTAGATAAATAAAATGAGCGGGCCAATTTATGACATTATAAGACGAATTCTACAATTTTAATGTTCTAGGTATTTTCAGAACTATAATTAGCTGTTATTTAAAAAGGGTTTTTCAGAATTACCTGATTTTGCATTTTTTTCTCAAAAGTATAAAAAAGCTCTCCCTCATTATTAAGCTCATTAATTCCTGCTTGAGCATTCCTTTCTTTCCTGTTTTGTTTTTCCCAATTTATAAACACCCTTTACCTTGCTTTACCATTATTGTACTTACTGTCCTTGCTTTGTGCTTTATAAATGTATACTTTGTGTCCTATCTGTCTGTCTGTCTGTCTGTCTGTCTATCTATCTATCTATCTATCTACTGTTACTTTTGCACATAGGTTATTTTCCCATGTGAAGAAGCACTTAGGTTACTTAGGGGTATCCAATCTAGCCCTTTACAAAAGTTTGCTGACCCTTGATTTAATTTAAGCTACTGTTAGTTAGGTTTTGTTACAGCCAAAGCATCCTAACTGGTACAGTGTTTCCACAGCTCTTTTTACTTTTCCTACTAGAAAAATTCATCTGACTTTACTATAATCACTTGCATATCTTCCCTTCTACATGTTTATATTCCCACCTGTGTGAAAGCTCCAAGCAGTACTGGCATTAACATTTATATCCTTATTACTTAACACAGTACCTGACAAGCAGAAGGCATTTAAATATTGTTGACTGAACAAGTAAACAGATGAATGAATGTGCATATTTGATAATCAATATTTAAATATTAAATATTTAACAAAAATTAACATGTACATTAGGTGCTCTGAGTGATACAAAAGATTCTAAGTCCAGAATGGCTTGAAAATCAGGGTTAGGAAACATAAGAATCTGTGTGCACCTCAGCACTAAGCAAGGGAAAGGGCACCCTAACACAACGCTACCCTCTACTATGGCCCACTAAAACCATAATGCAGACTACCCACAGTTTTTTGGCATCAGTCCCCAGTGCCCTTTTATTTTGCACCTCTTATTTTGACTTTGTTCATTGCCTTTGTTGAAATTAATGTTAAGAAATAACGACAAATACAACACTATTATCTTGTAAACTTGCCATGCAGGAATTGGTCCACTTGAACACAATCAACTATGAGTGAGAGATGAGTCTAACCTGTAAAGTTGGCGTAGACATTCAAGATTAATGTTACCATATGAGAACCCTTTTTAGCACAATCTAACCTTTCTGTTTTATTCACTCTCTCATATTTCTTACCTTTAAAATCCCCCATATAATGTTTTATATAATATAAACTTTATGCAATTACACAAGTATTATTCTAAAAAAGTAAACTTTGGTGAGGTGGAAGGCAAAAATTTAATGACCAGTAAAAATCATAGCTTTCTTCCATAGCCATGTAATTTTTAAAAACAAAACCAAAAGAAGAAAAAATTTTAAAAGGAACCAGAAGCCAGGCAGTTCCTTGATTGACAAGTTTTATTCATTAAGCGTATTTTCCAGACTCAGAACCCTACTGTATGTAAATCCTCCCTTCGAATTTATCATCCTACTGACTTTCTCCCGTTACCAAGAGATTTTCCCAATACCCTTTCTGCCTTCATTCCATTTTACCAGTGCTGGCTAACTCAGCCTCCCCACCCTTACAGACAGGCATCTAACTTCTAACTCCTCTCCTGTAACATTTCACAATCCTTAAAACTAGAAGAGGATAGAACTCAGAATTTTACAGGAACATAACTGATCACTGTATATTAATGGTTGTGGGATGATCAGGCAAACAAAATTCACATAATAATAATGTTATCCTCTTCCAAACTCCACCACAAATTTAACATTTAAAGAATACTTAAAAGCCAACAATTTAGGCAGATTTATATAACATCAGTATAAATTTGGAAATAAAAAATAAACACACAGACAACTGTGAAAAAGAATCAGGAAAGAATTCCGTATCTTTTAATAAACTTAATAATTCTTTATAGAATCAAGATCTCAGGATACTATAAGCGCAATCCTAGTAAACTCTTCAACATGGAAAACTAATACATTAAAGATAAACACATTTATATTGAAGTATTAAAATAAATATATTCACACAAGACATTGAAAGACTGACAAAAGAG
Source organism: Pongo abelii (assembly GCF_028885655.2). Lineage (NCBI taxonomy): Eukaryota > Metazoa > Chordata > Mammalia > Primates > Hominidae > Pongo > Pongo abelii. The sequence continues at coordinate 167,925,269 of NC_085928.1, read as the reverse complement.
GATAAATTCCAAGATTAGATTCTACTTCCTAGAATAAAAGACCCCAATTACAATTTTGAATAAAACAAACAAGATGCTGTAAATTTACCCTGTTAAAAAAGATTGTTTCATTTTAATGTTTTCTAATTTGACAAACACTTATGAGTGGATTTCAAGTTCTGTCTCTAAATGGACAAAACTAGAATCTCATTGTTTTAATAATATCAATTCTATGAAAAATAAAATCTGGACCTCATAAGCAGATACACTCACTCTTACAAACACACACATACCCTAATATTGCCCAAGCTCCCATTCTATATTAAAAAAGGCTTAAACAATAGTAAATCACATGGTCCCCTCCTTCTGTTTCAACTTTATACTTTTCCGCTAACAGCTTTACAATAAGGTAATAGACATTTTTAATCACTAAGTAATCTTCAAATTTTAAGTTCATACTCATAACAAAGAAAACAGAGTATGAAACTTTCCTACAGAATTAGGCAAATTTTCCTCTACTTAGATACTAAACTTTGATATTGCTATTTATATTGATTCCAATATTGTTATATTATTATTAAATAAAATAGAAATGAAAATGCACCACAGTAAAAATCTGAGGTAACTATTTTGATTTATCCTTTCTTCTTTCTCTACTGTATTCTCTCTTTTTATTCCATTTTCTTCTACTCTTATAGCAAATGAGCCACAAGAAAAACCTCAGAGAACAGAAATTTAGTTTGAACATCACCATGGAATCACCAAGTCCTTACCAGATAAGATTTGCTTCAACTTACCCACGTTTGATGTTATGTAATTCCTTGTCCTTCCCTTTATCCTTCTCCTTTTCTCTTTTCTCTTTATCTCTGCCCTTACGTCGTTCTCTATCCCGAGACCGACTACGCGTTCTTCTATGACTGGACCTTTCACTGCTATGACTATGAGAACGGAGACGAGGTCTTGACCTGGACCTACGGTAAGCAGATGTTGTTAAATAAACTTAGTGTATAATTTGTATTGTGAAAAGTAAATACTCTTTTAAATTATCTGAAAAAAACTACTTAGTTTTAGTTGTGGACTCAGAAATAAATAACCATGTGAAGCAAGAACCTGAATATGATTCTTTATGAGTAAATGCTCTCACTTAAAATAATATGAGGGAAATATATATGCTAACTTTATAGGAAATTATGATGCAGTTAAAAAGTGTTTGCCTTAAAGGTTCAAATCTAGTCTTGATTATTCACATCTCCTCAAATAATGTATCTAATTTAATCTACAAGAATAGGGCTTTCCTTTTCTCTACAATCTTTGCTTCCATTATCTATTCAACCTTATTTCTTATTTCTAATTGTTCCAATATAAATACTGATCCACTCCAATCTAGCTATTCTTTGTATTAAATGCATTACAGTAAAATACTAAGAAGTAATTATTTCAGGTTCTGGTTACAGTATTGATTATATATATATATATACCTACCAGACTGACAACCCTACAAATAATTTTTAAGAACAACTCAGGTTGACCCTTGAACAACATGGGTTTCAACTGCATGGATCCACTTACATGTGGATTTTCTTCCATCTCTGCCACCACTGAGACAGCAAGGCAAACCCCTCCTCTGCCTCTTCCTTCTGAGCCTATTCAACATGAAGATGAGGATGACAACCTTTATGATGATCCACTTCCACTTAGTGAATATTAAATATATTTTATCTTCATGCTGGGTGCAGTGGCTCATGCCTGTAATCCCAGCACTTTGGGAGGCCAAGGCAGGCAGATCACTTGAGGTCAGGGGTCCGAGATCAGCCTGGCCAACATGGTGAAACCCCATCTCTACTAAAAATACAAAAATTAGTTGGGCGTGGTGGCACATGCCTGTAATCCCAGCTACTCAAGAAGCTGAAACAGGAGAATCACTTGAACCTGGGAGGTGGAGGTTGCAGTGAGCCCAGATTGCACCACTGCACTCCAGCCTGGGTGACAGAGAAAGACTCCATCTCAAAACAAACAAACAAACAAAACAGAATTGTTGCCATTTTAATCCAACCATGTGATTTCCCCAGCTAAACCAAAAAATAAACAAACAAAGGTATGTTTTTTGAGGAAAATAACAGAGTATTCATAATATGATATTCACTTTGTCCAGGATAAAAACCCAAAATTCCTAGATATATGAAGAAACACAAAAAATGTGTTCTATTCTTAAAAGAAAAGACAGTATATGAAGAGCAACCCTGAGACTAAACTACATGTTAAAATTAGAAGATAAGGATTTTAAAGCAGTAAGTGTAATTAGGCCTACAATGAAGATAAAGTTAAGCAATCTCAATAGAAATACCAGAACATGAAAAAAAATTCTGTAATTGAAAAACACAATATCTGAAATTAAAATTATGCTGGAAGAGATTAAAAGCACACTGGTAATAACAGAGGAAAGAATCTGCATACATGCAAATAAATCAATCAAAATTACCCAATATGAAGAATTAAGAGGAAAAAAGACTTAATAAGAAAGACCCTCAGGGATCTGTGTGATAAGATTCAAATGCCTAACATGTTTATTTAAACCCAGAAATAGAGAAAACAAAGGATGAAGCAGAAAACATTTTTTCAGTGGTGAGCAAAAATTTTCCAAATTTAATAAAAGACAAATTTACAGATTCTATATTAGAAGTTCAACAAACCAAGTAAGATAAATATTAAGAAGACCATGATTAGAAATACTATAGTCAAATTGATAAAACTAAAGGTAAAGAGAAATCTTGAAAGTATTCAGAGGAAAAACAACACATTACATACAGGGGAACAATGATACAAATTATTGCTACTGACTTCTTATCAAAAACAATGGAAATCAGAAGACAGTGGAATGAAATTCTTAATATGGTGAAAGAAAACAAAAGGTCAACCTAGAATTTTATACCCAGCAAAAATATCCCTCGAAAATGAAAGTAAAATAAGGACATTTTTGAGACAAAGGAAAAGTAAACAAATATCAACAGAAGACTTGCATTACAATAAATACTAAAGAAAGTTCTTCAGGCTGAAAAGGAATGATAATAGATGAAAGCATGGCTCTTTAGGAAGAAATGAAGACTACTAGAAAGTAAATAAATGGGTAAGTATCAAAAACTGCTTATTTCCCTTAATTTATTTAAAGCACATAAAAGCGCTCAAAGTAAAAATAATAGCATTTTACTCTAAGGTTTAAAATGAAAGTAGACATAATACAAATAACCTCTACAGAATAAAGCATGGGGCAGGTAAATGAACCTATACTGTTAAAAGGTTTCTATATTTCACATTAAATGGTGAAATAATAACTCTAAGTACACTGAAATGTTAAGAGCATATACTGTAATCCTTAGAGCAACTACTAAAAAAAGAATAAGTATAGCTAAAAAGTCAATAGATTAATTTTAAAGGAATTATTTAAAATACTCATTAATCCAAAAGGAAGCTGGAAAGGAAGCAAAAAGAAAAAAAGGGAAAGACATAAAATAATCATAAAATGATAGACTTAAATCCAATTATATCAATAAGTACATTAGATATTAATAAACAAAATATTGTAAAAAGGCAGTTTGTCAAATGAATAAAAAGCAATACTGCATGCCATCTAAAACAACAACTACATGCTATCTACAAAATATGTACTTTAAATAAGCAGACACAGATAGGTTAAAAGTAAATGGCCAGGCCGGGCATGGTAGCTCACGCCTGTAATCCCAGCACTTTGGGAGGCTGAGGTGGGCGGATCACGAGGTCAGGAGATCGAGACCATCCTGGCTAACATGATGAAACCCTGTCTCTACTAAAAAATACAAAAAATTAGCTGAGCGTGGTGGCGGGTGCCTGTAGTCCCAGCTACTCGGGAGGCTGAGGCAGAAGAATGGAGTGAACCCGGGAGACGGAGCTTGCAGTGAGCCAAGATAGTGCCACTGCACTCCAGCCTGGGTGACAGAACAAGACTCCGTCTCAAAAAAAAAAAAAAAAAAAAGTAAATGGCTAAACATATATACATCATATAAACAGCAAGTACAGGAAAGCTGAAGTTAATATATTAATATCACATAAACTAGACTTCAGAAACTAAGAGTGTCACCCAAAATAAAAATGGATACTTCACGATGATCAAAGGGTCAATTCATAGGTAGAAATCATGAAGAACATGTTTCTCTGACCAAAACAGAATTAAATTAGAATTTAACAATAAGACATACAGAAAACCTCCAGATATATGGAAACCAAATAATACACTTTTAAATAATCCATGAGTCAAGTAAGAAGCCACAAAGGAAATATAAAAATATTTTGAACTGAATGAAAATGAAAAATACAACATATGAGAATTTGTGGTATGCAGATAAAGCAATGTTTAGGGAGAAATTTATAGTTTTAAATGTTTGTACTAGAAAAGAAGAAATATCTAAAATCAATTACCTAAGGTTTCACTTTAAGAAGCTACAAAATGAAGAGCAAAGCACTATAAATCCAAAGTAGTTGGAAGAAACGAAACATTAAAGAGAAAAATCAATGGAAGAGAAAACAAAGTCAAAATCTAGTACCCTGAGAATATCAATAAAATTAATGTCTCAGCAAAACTCATCAAATGAACAAAAAGAGCAAATACAAATAACCAATACAAATTACCAAAGAATAAAGAATGTGGATGATGGAGACATCACATGAACTCATCCTAGATACTCAGGATATATATTAGTCCATTTTCATGCTGCTGATAAAGACATACCTGAGACTGGGAAATTTACAAAAGAAAGAGGTTTATTAGACCTACAGCTCCACATGGCTGGGGAGGCCTCACAATCATGGTGAAAGGCAAGGAGTAGCAAGTCACATCTTATGTGGATGGCGGCAGGCAAAGAAAGAGCTTGTGCAGAGAAACTCCCGTTTTTACCTTCAGATCTCATGAGACCCATTCACTATCACGACAACAGCATGAGAAAGACCCGCCCCCATGATTCAATCATCTCCCATGGGGTCCCTCCCACCACACGTGGAAATTATGGGAGCTACAAGATGAGATTTGGGTGGGGACACAGAGCCAAACCATATCAAGATATATGTAAGTCTTTAAGAGAATTACATGGCTTCCAGCAGCAGTAATATTTGTCCTTGTCCATCTCTAACGGGTTCACTTAATAAATAAAGAAGAATATTGGATCATAAACCCACAAACTTTCTTAATGTGATTTTAAGAAATTTCTTCCGGGGGGTGGAGCCAAGACGGCCGAATAGGAACAACTCCAGTCTACAGCTCCCAGTGTGAGCGACGCAGAAGACAAGTGATTTCTGCATTTCCAACTGAGGTACCAAGTTCATCTCACTGGGGAGTGTCAGACAGTGGGTGCAGCGCACCCAGTGTGAGCCGAAGCAGGGCGAGGCATCGCCTCACCCGGGAAGCACAAGGGGTCAGGGAATTCCCTTTCCTAGTCAAAGAACGGGGTGGCAGACAGCACCTGGAAAATCGGGTCACTCCCACCCTAATACTGCGCTTTTTCCAATGGTCTTAGCAAACAGCATACCAGGAGATTATATCCCACGCCTGGCTTGGAGGGTCCTATGCCCACAGAGCCTCACTCGTTGCTAGCACAGCAGTCTGAGATCAAACTGCAAGGCAGCAGAGAGGCTGGGGGAGGGGCGCCCACCACTGCTGAGGCTTGACTAGATAAACAAAGCAGCCAGGAAGCTTGAACTGCGTGGAGCCCACCGCAGCTCAAGGAGGCCTGCCTGCCTCTGTAGACTCCACCTCTGGGAGCAGGGCATAGCGAAACAAAAGGCAGCAGGAACCTCTGCAGACTTAAATGTCCCTGTCTGACAGCTCTGAAGAGAGCAGCTTGAGATCTGAGATCTCAGCACGCAGCTTGAGATCTGAGAACGGACAGACTGCCTCAAGTGGGTCCCTGACCCCCGAGTAGCCTATCTGGGAGGCACCCCCCAGTAGGGACAGACTGACACCTCACACAGCCAGGTACTCCTCTGAGACAAAACTTCCAGAAGAACGATCAGACAGCAACATTTGCGGTTCACCAATATCCGCTGTTATGCAGTCTCCGCTGCTGATACCCAGGCAAACAGGGTCTGCAGCGGACCTCCAGCAAACTCCAACAGACCTGCAGCTGAGAGTCCTGACTGTTAGAAGGAAAACTAACAAACAGAAAGGACATCCACACCAAAACCCCATCTGTATATAACCATCACCAAAGACCAAAGGTAGATAAAACCACAAAGATGAGGAAAAAACAGAACAGAAAAACTGGAAACTCTAAAAATCAGAGCGCCTCTCCTCCTCCAAAGGAACGCAGCTCCTCACCAGCTCCTCACCACAAAGCCGGATGGAGAATGTCTTTGACAAGTTGAAAGCAGAAGGCTTCAGACAATCAAACTACTCCGAACTAAAGGAGGAAGTTCGAACCCATAGCAAAGAAGTTAAAAACCTTGAAAAAAAATTAGACAAATGGCTAACTGGAATAACCAATGCAGAGAAGTCCTTAAAAGACCTGATGGAGCTGAAAACCACGGCACAAGAACTACGTGATGAATGCAGAAGCCTCAGTAGCTGATTTGATGAACTGGAAGAAAGGGTATCACTGAAGGAAGATCAAATGAATGAAATGAAGCGAGAAGAGAAGTTTAGGGAAAAAGGAATAAAAAGAAATGAACAAAGCCTCCAAGAAATATGGGACTATGTGAAAAGACCAAATCTACGTCTGATTGGTGTACCTGAAAGTGACAGTGAGAATAGAACCAAGTTGGAAAACACTCTGCAGGATATTATCCAGAAGAACTTCCGCAACTTAGCAAGGCAGGCCAACATTCAAATTCAGGAAATACAGAGAACACCACAAAGATACTCCTCAAGAAGAGCAACTCCAAGATGCATAATTGTCAGATTCACCAAAGTTGAAATGAAGGAAAAAATGTTAAGGGCAGCTGGAGAGAAAGGTCGGGTTACCCACAAAGGGAAGCCCATCAGACTAACAGCTGATCTCTTGGCAAACTCTACAAGCCAGAAGAGAGTAGGGACCAACAGTCAACATTCTTAAAGAAAAGAATTTTCATCCCAGAATTTCATATCCAGCCAAACTAAGCTTCATAAGTGAAGGAGAAATAAAATACTTTACAGACAAGCAAATGCTGAGAGATTTTCTCACCACCAGGCCTGCCCTACAAGAGCTCCTGAAGGAAGCACTAAACATGGAAAGGAACAAACGGTAGCAGCCACTGCAAAAACATGCCAAATTGTAAAGACCATCAAGGCTAGAAAGAAACTGCATCAACTAACGAGCAAAATAACCGGCTAACATCATAATGACAGGATCAAATTCACACATAACAATATTAACCTTAAATGTAAATGGGCTAAATGCTACAATTAAAAGACACAGACTGGCAAATTGGATAAAGAGTCAAGACCCATCAGTGTGCTGTATTCAGGAAACCCATCTCAAGTGCAGAGACACACATAAGCTCAAAATAAAGGGATGGAGGAAGATCTACCAAGCAAATGGGAAACAAAAAAAGGCAGGGGTGGCAGTCGTAGTCTCAGATAAAACAGACTTTAAACCAACAAAGGTCAAAAGAGACAAAGAAGGCCATTACATAATGGTAAAGGGATCTACTTAACAAGAAGAGCTAACTATCCTAAATATATATGCACCAAATACAGGAGCACTCAGATTCATGAAGCAAGTCCTGAGTGACCTACAAAGAGACTTAGACTCCCACACAATAATAACGGGAGACTTTAACACCCCACTGTCAATATTAGACAGATCAATGAGACAGAAAGTTAACAAGGATATCCAGGAATTGAACTCAGCTCTGCACCAAGCAGACCTAATAGACATCTACAGAACTCTCCACCTCAAATCAACAGAATATACATTCTTTTCAGCACCACATGACACCTACTCCAAAACTGACCACATAGTGGGAATAAAGCACTCCTCAGCAAATGTAAAAGAAAAGAAATTATAACAAACTGTCTCTCAGACCACAGTGCAATCAAACTAGAACTCAGGATTAAGAAACTCACTCAAAACTGCTTAACTACATGGAAACTGAACAACCTGCTCCTGAATGACTACTGGGTACATAATGAAATGAAGGCAGAAATAAAGATGTCCTTTGAAACCAACGAGAACAAAGACACAACATACCAGAATCTCTGGGATACAGTCAAAGCAGTGTGTAGAGAGAAATTTATAGTACTAAATGCCCACGAGAGAAAGCAGGAAAGATCTAAAATTGACATCCTAACATCACAACTAGAGAAGCAAGAGCAAACACATTCAAAAGCTAGCAGAAGGCACAAAAGCTAGCAGAAGGCACATTCAAAAGCTAGCAGAATAACTAAGATCAGAGCAGAACTGAAGGAGATAGAGACACAAAATCCCTTCAAAAAATCAATGAACCCAGGAGCTGGTTTTTTGAAAAGATCAACAAAACTGATAGGCAGCTAGCAAGACGAATAAAGAAGAAAAGAGAGAAGAATCAAATAGACGCAATAAAAAATGATAAAGGGGATATCACCACTGATCCCACAGAAATACAAACTACCATCAGAGAATACTATAAACACCTCTATGCAAATAAACTAGAAAATCTAGAAGAAATGGATAAATTCCTGGACACATACACCCTCCCAAGACTAAACCAGGAAGAAGTTAAATCTCTGAATAGACCAATAACAGGCTCTGAAATTAAGGCAATAATTAACAGCTTACCAACCAAAAAGAGTCCAAGACCAGATGGATTCACAGCCAAATTCTACCAGAGGTACAAGGAGGAGCTGGTACCATTCCTTCTGAAACTATTCCAATCAATAGAAAAAGAGGGAATCATCCCTAACTCGTTTTATGAGGCAGGCATCATCCTGATACCAAAGCCTGGCAGAGACACAACAAAAAAAATAGAATTTTAGACCAATATCCCTGAAGAACATCGATGCAAAAATCCTCAATAAAATACTGGCAAACAGAATCCAGCAGCACATCAAAAAGCTTATCCACCATGATCAAGTGGGCTTCATCCCTGGGATGCAAGGCTGGTTCAACATATGCAAATCAATAAATGTAATCCAGCATATAAACAGAACCAAAGACAAAAACCACATGATTATCTCAATAGATGCAGAAAAGGCCTTTGACAAAATACAACAACGCTTCATGCTAGAAACTCTCAATAAATTAGGTATTGGTGGGACGCATCTCAAAATAATAAGAGCTATCTATGACAAACCCACAGCAAATATCATACTGAATGGGCAAAAACTGGAAGCATTCTCTTGGAAAACTGGCACAATACAGGGATGCCCTCTCTCACCACTCCTACTCAACATAGTGTTGGAAGTTCTAGCCAAGGCAATTAGGCAGGAGAAGGAAATAAAGGGTATTCAATTAGGAAAAGAGGAAGTCAAATAGTACCTGTTTGCAGATGACATGATTGTATATCTAGAAAACCCCATCGTCCCAGCCCAAAATCTCCTGAAGCTGATAAGCAACTTCAGCAAAGTCTCAGGATACAAAATCAATGTGCAAACATCACAAGCATTCTTATACACCAATAACAGACAAACAGAGAGCCAAATCATGAGTGAACTCCCATTCACAACTGCTTCAAAGAGAATAAAATACCTAGGAATCCAACTTACAAGGGATGTGAAGGACCTCTTCAAGGAGAACTACAAACCACTGCTCAATGAAATAAAAGAGGACACAAACAAATGGAAGAACATCCCATACTCATGAGTAGGAAGAATCAATATCGTGAAAATGGCCATACTGCCCAAGGTAATTTATAGATTCAATGCCATCCCCTTCAAGCTACCAATGACTTTCTTCACAAAATTGGAAAAAACTACTTTAACGTTCATATGGAACCAAACAAGAGCCCGCATTGCCAAGTCAATCCTGAGCCAAAAGAACAAAGCTGGAGGCATTACGCTACCTGACTTCAAACTATACTACAAGGCTACAGTAACCAAAACAGCATGCTACTGGTACCAAAACAGAGACATAGACCAATGGAACAGAACAGAGCCCTCAGAAATAATGCCACATATCTACAACTATCTGATCTTTGACAAACCTGAGAAAAACAAGCAATGGGGAAAGGATTCCCTATTTAATAAATGGTGCTGGGAAAACTGGCTAGCCATATGTAGAAAGCTGAAACTGGATCCCTTCCTTACGCCTTATACAAAAATTAATTCAAGATGGATTAAAGACTTAGACGTTAGACCTAAAACCATAAAAACCCTAGAAGAAAACCTAGGCAATACCATTCAGGACATAGGCATGGGCAAGGACTTCATGTCTAAAACACCAAAAGCAATGGCAACAAAAGCCAAAATTGACAAATGGGATCTAATTAAACTCAAGAGCTTCTGCACAGCAAAAGAAACTACCATCAGAGTGAACAGGCAACCTACAGAATGGGAGAAAATTTTTGCAATCTACCCATCTGACAAAGAGCTAATATCCAGAATCTACAATGAACTCAAACAAGTTTACAAGAAAAAAACAACCCCATCAAAAAGTGGGTGAAAGATATGAACAGACACTTCTCAAAAGAAGACATTTATGCAGCCAAAAGACATGTGAAAAAATGCTCATCCACTGGCCATCAGAGAAATGCAAATCAAAACCACAATGAGATACCATCTCACACCAGTTAGAATGGCAATCATTAAAAAGTCAGGAAACAACAGGTGCTGGAGAGGATGTGGAGAAACAGGAACACTTTTATACTGTTGGGGGGACTGTAAACTAGTTCAACCATTGTGGAAGACAATGTGGCTATTCCTCAGGGATCTAGAACTAGAAATACCATTTGACCCAGCCATCCCATTACTGGGTATATATCCAAAGGATTATAACTCATGCTGCTATAAAGACACATGCACATGTATGTTTATTGTGGCACTATTCACAATAGCAAAGACTTGGAACCTATCCCAAATGTCCAACAATGATAGACTGGATTAAGAAAATGTGGCACATATACACCATGGAATACTACGCAGCCGTAAAAAATGATGAGTTCATGTCCTTTGTAGGGACATGGATGAAGCTGGAAACCATCATTCTCAGCAAATTATCGCAAGGACCAAAAACCAAACACCGCATGTTCTTACTCATAGGTGGGAATTGAACAATGAGAACACATGGACACAGGAAGGGGAACATCACACACCGGGGCCTGTTGTGTGGTGGGGAGACGGGGGAGGGATAGCATTAGGATATATACCTAATGTTAAACGACGAGTTAATGGGTGCAGCACAGCAACATGGCACATGTATACATACGTAACAAAGCTGCACGTTGTGCACATATACCCTAAAACTTAAAGTATAATTAAAAAAATAAAGAATCCCAAAGTGCTCAAGCTCTTGTCAAGCACAAAAGAAGAATGTAACGGGTGTTCATGACAACACTGTTTATAAATATAATAAAAGCAAATAATTATTCAGTGTATATTAAAAAAAAGAAAAGAAATTTCTTCCTTCCTTCCTCCTTTCCTTTCCTTTTTCTTTTCTTCTTTCCTTTCCTTCCTACATTTCTTCATTCCTTTATTTATTTATTTGAGACAGGGTTTAACTCTGTCACACAGGCTGGAGTGCAGCAGGATGATCGTATCTTACTGCAACCTCAAATTCCTTGACTCAAGCGATCCTCCCGCATCAGCTTCCCAAGTAGCTGGGACTACAGATGTGTGCCACCATGCTCAGCCAATTTTTTTTCTGTGTGTGTGTGTGTGTGTGTGTGTGTGTGTACAGACGGGGTCTCACGTGTGTGTGTGTGTGTGTGTGTGTGTGTACAGACGGGGTCTCACCATTTGTGTGTGTGTGTGTGTGTGTGTGTGTGTGTGTGTGTGTGTGTGTGTGTGTGTGTGTGTGTGTGTGTGTGTGTGTGTACAGACGGGGTCTCACCATTTTGCCCAGACTGGTCTTAAACTCCTAGCTTCAAGTGATCCTCCTGTGTCAGCCTCCCAAAGTTCTGGGATTATAGGCATGAACTAGTACGTAGAACTGAACTTACAATATTTATTACTGCTAATGTTAACATAGGTTTAATTATTTTATTGTCCTAATTTACACATACGTAATTTCTACCATTTGCTTTATAAGTTTCTTTGACTGTTCCTTAATTTTGACATGAGCATCTTTCCATATCAAAATTGTATCATCACAACTTACTGTCCCCACAGATGTTACCTGATTCGTTTCTGATTAAATTTTCTATTATGTAAATACGTGGAAATTTTAACAGATTACTAAAATCTTTGAGCAATAATCAGTTAAATTTTAAAGTTTTCTGATAAAAAAGCAATAGCAATATAAATGGAAGGCAGCCTTTTTTGTGATAACCTCAGGCACTATAAATACGTTATATGCATACAGACATACAGCATATTTTCATTATGTGGTTCCACATTATTTAGGACCAAAATATGATTCTGGCAATTAGCTGTGAAAATATAGAGTAACAAAAGACAGGTGAGTTAGTTTAAACGTTAATAAAATTCTAAGAGCTTATTTTTAAACTAAATCTCTAATAAAAGTTCATTTCTTACTCATTTGCCCCTTTTTATTAAAAAAAAAATACACTGTTGGACAAAATATACTACCATTTGTGGTTCCAGATGAGGTGGATTTTGGTAATATCATGTTTTTACTGTACCCTTACAACTAAATGTATCTGTTACTAATATGCTCAAAGTTACATATGTATTCAGATTTAGAAGATAAAGAAATCCTCAAATAATAAATAACAGTGCCCTTGAACAAGCTATTTCCTCTCTGAGCATCTGTTTCCTTATCTGCAAAGTGACAATAATATTTACCTTACCATGAGAATGAAATAATATTACCTAACTGAGTTATGAAATAACACAAGTTATTTGGGAGAAGGAGGCAGGCACTAGGAAAGAAGTTAACTGACGGAGGTACTAATTTGAGTGAATTTGTAAAATCTGAATCAGAAGCATATGAAATATGTTTCTCTCATACCATACCTAATGAAAAGCAGCATTCTGATTTTGACAGACCTTTAAAATCTCAAGGCTGGCATAAGAATCGCTCAAGGTTCAATGTATATCTTTTATATAGGAAGGTGAATAATAATAATCTGAAGTACTAACATCCTTGTCTTCACAGATAACCCTCGGCAGCCAAATACATGATCTTCAGTGGTTTGCTATTAACAGGAAGACCATATCATCTATCACCCAAGTCCTGAAGCCTTTGGAGGATAAAAGGAAATATTTGGGGGACATATGTAGGTCTTGAAGGAGGTACTATAACATGAAGACAACAGGGCTTAATTGGCACTGTCCCAGAGGAAGCAGAGTCTGATCACATTTTTATCACCATTATAGAAAAACACGATACTGCAATTAGCAGTGAGGTCTTCTATCAAGTACTATCTACTCAATCCTCCCTAGCACCTTATTTCCCAATCTTATACTTCTCCCACCTTACCAATTAATTAAGCTCAGTTATCTCCAAACCCATCTCACAGTTTCCCCTAACACAAGGACTCTACTATAGAAAACATATGCCTGCCATTTTCCAAACTAATTGTGCTCATTATTCACCCTACATCTTCATACAAGCAACTCATGTCTTGAAAGTTCTGGTATATTCTATAAATGTTGCTGTTGTGGTTCAATAAACTATGATAGCAATAACAGATCTATAAGTCAAGTCACATGATGTCAAAGTCAAAGAAAGTAGTAAGTTTTAAAACATCACAGTATGCACAGTATACACAGAATAAGCTATTGGACCTTCCCCCTGCCCTCTGTGTCTTAATGTTCATTGTTTTAATCCTCACACTGTGTGCCTCTTAATCATGCTTATAGATTGCAAGTAGCAAAAAGTGACTCTGAAGAATATACGTGTGAAAAAAATAGTAAATGCAAAAACAGAGAAAAAAAATTATTAAAGGCTGTTAAAAAACAACCATGAAACCAAGCACAGATTGAAATAAACTAAGCTGCTAACTTCTTAGTTGTCATAAGAATAGATTTTACACAATTTTGAATAAAACTCACATCCTGGACATATGAACAACTCCATTTACTTTATTAAGTAACTTTACTTACAAATTTGAATGGTCCTCAAGAAGAAAGTACAAGTTCAGAGTAAAGAGTTTTCCTACCCAGACCAAACAAACAAACAAAAAGCCAAAGAAACTATATTAAAATTTAAGATGTTATTTGTCCCTCATTCCTTAAATAAGTATATTTCTGATAAATCACTCTAGAAGTCTCTAGAGTACCAAAGCCAATATGGAGATCTATTATAAGCAAAGAAACATTTGATAAAAAATGTGGCACTCTAGAACACCCAATATATAAGCAATAAATGGACAGCAAGATGTCCTATTATACCAGATAAATGCTTTCAATATCTACAGAATAAGAAAACTCCCTGCAACATCTCTACATAAAATGAATTACTGCCTTAAAAAAACAATTTGTCAAGTTTCTTAATTGGCTAATAAGTTCTAAACACATGTAATCAAAACAAATACCCTAATATTTTGTCGTTCAAAAGAAAACTACAATACTTCAAGTAGTCTATTCAGTTAAGTCCTACCTATAAATAAAGATTACATTTACCATAAAATAAAACTGTAATTAAAATTAAATAATCACACATTGAACAAAAATAACATGGATTCCATGTCAGGATGACATTTTGAACATGGACACCTAATTTCACTCCCTATTAAATTCCAACTAAAACGATAATAATAAAAGGAATATTTTTAACGACCTACACTCTAGGAGAGATGCGCTTTGGAAAGGGAGGTGTCCACCGGTGGCTTGGTGATAAAGGAAAACTGGAAACAAGGTGCTGAAGTTCAGGGATCTACAAAAACAAGATCATAAATGATGCCTGTAGTCTCAGCTACTTGAGAGTCTGAGGCAGGAGAATCACTTGACTCCAGGAGTTAGAAGGCTGCAGTAAGCTAAGATTGGAGTGAGCCACTGTACTCCAGCCTGCATGACAGAGCGAGACCCTATTTCTAATAAAATAAAAGAAAGAAACTCCACCTCACGATACTAAACAATACAGTGTCATTCAAGAAGGCTTAAAGCCATACGAAATCTTCAGTCCATCCACAGTATTGTCTATTACTGCTGATCCAGGAAAATTATCAAGAACGACATAAAAAGAGAATCCAACATCCATACAAAGTAACTATAAGCAACAGAAATAATCAAAATTTTTCAAAAAATGTAAATATATCTCACCAAAAACCATGAAGTAGAGAAGACTATAACATAACACTCGAAAATGAATCAAATATAAAGAAACAAGCAAAAAAAAAATTCCAGGACAAAAATGGACAAACAACAGGGAGATATGAAATGACTATTATCTGATTTTAGGAAAAAAACCCAATTTATTTAAAATAAAAATAAAATAAGTAAATAAATCAAAATAAAATAAGTCATCTCAGAAACGAATGTTAAATTACAAGGTGCTCATATAATAAGAGACATAGATGTTAATGATGAAAAGGGCCAAGAGAAGGAAAACAAAAGTAGTAGAAAATTTCAGAAAAAAGTTGTAGAAAGAAGAGGCACACAATGAACATCCAACTAGTTGAGGTTCCAAAAGAAAACACAAGGTAACAGATTATTACAATCATAATGCAAGAACAGTCCTGTAACTAAAGCCATCCACATGTAGAAAGGGTCCACCACGGGGAAATAAACTACCCATAATTAACCCTGAGATATATCCTGATTAAGTTACTGCTCATTAAAAATAAAGGAAAAAGAATACTCTGATTAAGTCACTAACAAAGAAAGACAAGTTGATATCAGTCTTCTCAACTGCATGATACACAGCAAAACAATGGCTTTAATTTTTCTTGAGAAGTTCAAGAGGGAAAAAAGTGTGTTGGCCATGTTACATCCCATTGGCCATGTATTCCAGCCAAGCTATCCTTCAAGAATCAAAGCTACAGAAAAAAAAAAAACAAAGTAATAAAAGTAGTAATTTATGTTAGACTTATATGTAAGTCAAGACCATGCAACAAATTCTAGGTAAGTCACTGAAGGTGTAATTAAAATAATATAAACTAGTCACCTAATAGAGAAGAAAATGAAATAAAATTAGTCCAAAGAAGGTAAGAAAGCAGAAAAAATGAAAAAATTGATTGGACAAATAGAAAACAAAGAATAAGATGGTCAAATTAAATCCAAATATATCAGTAATTAATAAATATAAATGGACTAAATAATACAATTGAAAGACTGTCCAACTGAAGGCAACAATCTACAAGCAGCTTTCAAAATGAACATCTTAAATATTAAACCAAAGAAGGGTTCAAAGTAAAGGCAGAGAAAAAAAGATCATGCATGCACTAACAAAAAGAAACATGGTGAAACCATACCAACGTCAGATAAAGTAGACTTCAAAATAAAGACTACAATTAGAGACAGTTCATGATGACAAGGGTAATCCCAAACACATGTATTAATCTAACAATCCTGAATTTATAAATATGTAATAAAAGAGCCTCAAAATATGTAAAGCAGAAGTTGACAAAACTTAAAGGCAGAATCTTGATTGTGGATTTGTAATGTAAATTTAGAAAGTAAAGACACAGAAGATTTGAATGCATGGTTAAATTTACCTATTAACTATACTTCAAAACTTCTTAATACTCATTCTTGTCAAATGTACCTATAATATTTCCTAAAATAAAGTATATGGTGGGCCACGAAGGTAACCTCAACACATTTCAAAAGTTAGAAAGCATTCAGATTATGTTTTCTAACTATAGTGCAATTAAGGAAGAAAACAATAAACAGAACACAACTAGAAGAATCCCCAAATGTTTGGAAATTAAGTAATATATGTTTATATATCCCATGGGAAAGAAGAAATCACAATGAGAATCTTTAAAATATGTGAATCAAATGAAAGCTAAAATATGACACATCAAAAATTTGTAGAATATAGCTAAAGCACAGCTCAGAGGAAAATTTATAGGGCTATAAATGTACATATAAGAAAAGAATAAAAGCTAAAAATAAATGATCTAAGCATCCATCTCAAAGAGAAAAAGAGCAGAAAAGTAAACTCAAAAGGTTAAAGGAAAGAAATAAAGAGAAAAGAAGCAAAAAATAATGAAACAAAAGATCAAGAAAGACCAAAATTGATTCTTTGAAAGATTAATAAGGTTGATAAACTCTTCATGGAAATGATTTTTTTAAAAGAAAAATCACAAATAAAATAATCAGTATTAGAGTTAAATCACCTTTTGCCCATATGGGTTAAAAGCTATGAAAATAATCTTTCTACCATAAACAACTAGAAAAGCAGATAAAATGTATGAAACAACTGATTCAGATACTATGCAATAGGCAGCCTAGGACTATGATTCCCAAAAAAGGAAATAAAGGAACCTTAGGTGTGCCTCAGTTTACTGCCTTTAGAAACTTTCCAGAAGACAGAGCAGGAAGAGGGAACCTAAACAAAAGCCTGGTGGATCTGCTGAGCTAAGGTGACAGAGACAGACCTTCAGGTAGATCAAGGTGGCTAGGATTTGCAAAGCACTGTATCAAAGAGAAGGAAGTTGGACGGAAAGAGGAATACAGAAATCTGAAGTAGGATCCCTTTGATGTTCTGATGAGTTCTAATCTACAAATTAGAGGTGAAAAATAGAGGTTCTAATCTATAAATGTAAGGTGAAATTCCGTGGAACCAGGGAAATATATACTGGAAAACAGAAAAATTCCTAAATATCACACAGTGGGAGAAAGAGTTCCCACTAGCCAGAGTGGAGACACCTCACACCAAAGGCATTGCATAGAGTCAAGTATTAGCACTGGAACAAAATTAGCCAGAAAAAATGTATCCTAGACCCATCCTAACAACGCCTAAAAATAAGCCTTGATATTGGTAAAGTATAGCTACGTGATGAGGTTATCTCACAGCTGCATGAGAGTTCATTATACTATTCTCTACTTCAATGAATGCTTAAATTTTTCCATTCAAAGGTTAAAAAAATTATTTGAACCTTCATTTATATATCTGTTATTTGAAACTCACCATAAAAATCATAGTGGCCAGTTTTTCAGTCCAATCCATATAAGCCTATAAGAAATTACCTGAAACCTTATACAAATACACCCACCAGCAACAACACTATTTTTGGGGGGAAAATATAAACATTCTGAATTTTAACTAAGACAAGTTAAGCAAACAAATATTTTTCAGCTTTGATTATTTACTGACTCTCATCTGTCTTAGAGAAATCTGTTCAGATCAGCATCGGTGTCAAATGTTCTAAACTGTAAAACCAGGGTCGACTGTCCTTGCCAGAGGCAGAGGCTCAAGCCTCTACTTGCTGCAGATCAAGTGTTTGTAAAGAGGGGTTGTTTGTATATTCCTAACATGTAATTCTAGTTATATTGCTCAATTGAATAATATATCTTATCAAAATGCCAGAAACATTTATTTGGACCTATAACTCATATCAAGTTTTACTATTGAGCTATCAGAATGCAAAGCTGGTAAATAAAAATCAAAACCAATCTCCCCTTTACTATAATAGTTAATGCTCTAAAATATGTATAATAATATGCTTGTTTAGTATATGTCTGATTTAGCAATGTGATAGGGCATAACACTTTCCCCTATTATTACCAAGGATCTTCTATGTGCTAAGAAGCATGCAAGCTATATTCATGTACTTTATCTCACTCAATTCTCCAGTTTCAAACAAATAGCTGTTGTTATCATCCCCTTTTGGTGTTTTGGATATTTTTCTCCTGTTTGGAGACAGCTGTTTTGTTTTTACTTTGAGAAAACTGGATTCTTAAAAGTTCAGAGGTCGCAGAGCCAATGAGTGATAAAACTGAAATCTAATCTCAGGTTTGTCCACATCCTTTCAACTATGACATACTGCCAATGAGATCTGATTGCAGTATCATTTTCAAATAAAATCTATAAAACAGAAAATAAAGATTTACACAGACTCATTTCTAAAATATTATCAAAAGATTTAACCCTATCTTATTACAAGTAGACCCATTTAGTAAATATTTTGGAATTCTCATCATATCAACCTTACAAATTCCCAATCATCATCTCTGGTCTCCCCATTTTTAAGAAAAGATATTAAAGGTAGAATTGGGAAGAAGGGGAAAAAAAGCAAAAGAGAAATGCAGAAAGTCAGTGCCTCCCCTCTAAAAAAGCATATAACCCACCCACTATGCCAAAGGTTAAGTCATTTAGTCAAGTTCAAAGATCTTCAAAGACTTCTTAGATCCAGATAAGCCCATATGTTACCAAAATTCTGTGAAAAAGCTATTACTTTCCAATCTGCTTCTCATGTTTAAGATACAGAACACACAGATGCTTGGCATTACTCATCAGTCTTCCTAAATTTTCACACCAGATAATCAAGGTCCACCAATAACTTTCCTATCTAAAAATCCCAGAAATGTCTTTATTCCATCAGTGCCTGGTTCCCTTGTTAAATCTGAAAGTAACCATAAAAGACCATTCAGTTACTGTACAATAAGTGTTAATTTGCTAATTTCTTCACAGGTAATCAATTAAAATGTAAAATATTGGATAAAACTAGTTGCACTAAATTTAACAGCTGCTCCATAAGCATAATTAGTTTCACAAGGGCCATATGTATTCTGAACAGAGACAGAGTTGAAACAAATAGACAGATTTTAAACAAGTTTGAGAAAATCTGCATTTAATTAGCAGGTGGGCACTACAACTGCATAACATTTTTATACATTTATATTTATGAAGTGACAGAAGATCTAAAGGCTTTTTAAAATGGCGTTTATTGTTTGAATGGGAACTGTTTTGCTGCATGCTAAAGTGATTTAAGTCCTTATAGCTCTGCTTTGAAAAAAATCATAAATGGTGAAAGAAAACATGTGGAAAACTGTAAAACTAGAAAGAATTCTCGACAAAAAACAGATACACATACCATAACTAAAAGGAACTACACTTAATTAAATGTACACTACATCTGGAATATCAGCCTAATAAAATGTGAAACTATTAATTTTCATTGTTCTAAAGGAAATGAGGTCAGTGTCATTTAATAATTCCTCCAATTACATTGGGCTAACTCATTGGACTGTATGTTCTGGACACCATCTAATCTTAAAATGCTATATACTTTACATTATCCTTAAGTTAAACTTTTAAATAAAGGCATTTAAATTACAAAGGGGTAAAAGAATAAAATCAGCAAATGAAATTTTTTTAGCAGCTGGTAGCTACTAACATTATATTTAAAACTTTATGGCTTTGGATGAGGTTTTTCATGGACACTCATAAGTCTGAGTACACATTTGTTAGTTCTTATTAACACTGAAATCATTACTTTAAATATAGGAGTAGAATGCATAATTTTTAAAAGCAAAATGATGTTTACAGCACCAATAATTTCATTAGTTGGCTATATTTATTATTATTAGTTTTTAAATGTACAAAAAACAATAGGGCTTTTTGAGGGCAAAATGCTTTAAGGACTCTAAGTAAAAGAGCAATAATATTTTTTGTAAAAGAAAATGACAATTTTCCAAAATAAAACTGGATAATGAAGCAAATTCCTGCATCGCCCATCTCTGCAGTGGAGAGTTAGAGAGAAGTCCTTATCAAGTAAGTAAAGTTAACTGTTTTCTCACCTAGCCAAATAGTGTGAAGCCTCCCACTTAGGTATCAAAGACACTGCATTTCAAAATTTCCTTAAACAGTAAAGTCCATATGCACAAACAAATTTAAATTATTAAACATTAATTTTAATTCTGGTAGCTTATTTTTGGAATTTAAAAAGTATCAACATGTTTTCTAATGTGCAAAATCTAAATCTGTACATGAACATTTTTAAGCATTTATGGAATCCATGCATCAAAAAAAGATTTAAAACAACAAATATGATTGTAAAATCAAACTCTGAAAACTATGTGCTTTGTAATCAACATTAATAAATACTTTATATTAAAAAATAAAACAAAAATACAGACCACTCTCCCTCAAAATAATTAAAAGTTTTTCATATAAAATTTGCCTTTACAGTTTATTCATATGAAATAGAAACTTATTGGGACAAAATATTAATATCTCTTAATTATAGCAAATTTTATTATTCTAAAGCTAAAAGAAAAACTTAAGATACTTGACAGCTTTATTTACTAAGAAGTATCCTTAAACATTATAAAGCTACAAGGAATTTGCTGAATGATTTCATACAACTATGTAAAACATAACTTAAATTAGATTGCTATCTGCTTGCCTTTAAATAAGACTTCCAACTCCCTTGTTTTATACTTTTCTTCCGAATCTGTGAACAAGTTCTAAATTGTTTATGTCATTATTTTAATTGCCAAAAAAAGGATTTAATGGTAATGAAAGAATTTGAAAAAGCAAGATGCCTCAGGCATGAAACATCTCAATGGTCACCATATTTTATAAATGAGAAACAGAACTCAGGTACACCCTGCATTATTGTGTATTGTATTGCACTGTGTTATATGCTCCGGTACAAGAGGAAAGAATACTTGAAATCGAAGCATATGTTAGTATATTTCGTGATTTGGTGTGAGTGCTTTAAAAATAATTCTAGGTTTTGTTGGTTTTTTTTTTTTCATAAACCATATAATAGGAAGCAGAAGAGATTTTAAAGAGACAGAGTCTATGTCTTTAAGGTTTTGTTCCATGATGCAAGAAGAAACAAAGGCAAGCTAGTAATGAATAAGAACATCTTAGTTGACTGAAAAAATCAAAAATTATACTTTTTCTTAGTTTTCTCCATGGATCTTTATCCTGCATATTTCCAGCATGATTTAATAAACAGATTCCTAAATTCAAGTTCAAGATTCAGTATAAATAATTGATTTTATACTATTGGAAACAACACAAAGAAGAAAGTAAACTTAAAAGTGAAACTCCACCCCAATAGCACCTAGCATGTATGGATTTTTATCAACAATAAGACCAAACAGCAATCTTTTTTATCTTTTTAGAGATGGTATCACTTTGTCACCCAATCTGGAATGCAGTGCCATGATCACTGCAGCTTCACACTACAGGGTTCAAGCAATCCTCCCCCATCAGCCCCCCGAGTAGCTAGGACTACAGGTGCATGCCACCATGCCCAACTAATTTTTTATTTTTGGAGAGATGAGGGTCTCACTATGCTGCCTATGTTGGTCTTGAACTCCTGGTCTCAAGCATTTCTCCTTCCTCAGCCTCCCAACGTGCTGGGATTACAGGCATGAGCCACCAAACCCAGCTGAAAAGGAATCTTTAGGCTCATATTCAAACTTACAAATTATTCTTTTACTTTTTATTTTTATAACTCCTTTTTTTAGAGGTCCTTTCTAAAAAATGGTTTCAATACATAATCATGTCTATTTCCAGCTGATATTTTACTTTTTAAGCAAAAATATAACTTCTTAACTAAGTCAATTCACTAGAAGATCAATCTACACAAACAATACAAAGGCATTTCTTTTTTTAAACAATCACTCATTTCCATTTTTACTACTGAGTAAAGGAAAAAGAGGTTATTTAAAAAAAAACTTTAAAGTGTCATTTTAGTTGAACTTAGCACTGAAAAAAATAATTAAAATTCAATCTATTATCTTAAAAATAATAAAAACCATTTTATTTTCTTGAAAAGTATTTTAAAATCCTCAAACTATCACCTGGAGTTTTCCTTATGGATAATTTAAATAGAAGGTAAGTTTATTTTCTTACCTTAATCTGGACCAATAACATTAATAACTTGTTTATCTTTATATCTTTATCTGCATTACTAACAGATTTGTGGAAAGAATTAGAAAGGGGAAGGGAAATACTGGAAGAGTGACAATTGGCAAATTCATACAGGAGGAAAATACAGAATAAAATTTAAAATTATATATTGGAAAAAATAAAATAAAATTAGACCTTAGAAACTATCAAATCAGAATAGTTTGGGGCCAGATAGTACTTTATAGCATTACTATACAGCTCAGTACTATATCATAATTAATATTCATAAAGGTCCCAAGTAATTAGCAAAAACAATACAACTGGAATTAAACTTCCTTTTAAAAAAACTGCTACACATAAGAAATAAAAGTTGGAATCTACCCTTGAGAGAAGAATAGTATTTAAAACGTACCAGAACAAAGGAATACTAATATTTTATTTGAACCATTCTTTCCTTCTTTCCTTAAACACAGAGCACTCAGTCTGGGCAAAAAAGGCTTAAAAGAAAAAAGACTTCAACACAAACTCTCAAAGTATTTTCCAGTAACACTTAGCCTACAGCATTAACTCTGAGAGTTTAAGGAAACCTAAGGCTGCTATGTTTGGGCCTGAGTAAGACAAAGAGCCCAGACATCAAGAACAAAAGAAATTCCTAAGACATACGATGTCTTGAAATCCTTGAAAGTTCTATCAGGCCAGTGAATTACGAAGGGATTTAAAGTAAAATTTATAATCTGGGGCCCACTCATAAGCCAATTAGGGAGTTTCTCTATCACCTAAGAAAAAGTATTTGTAAAATCAGCTTGTTCATTAAATGTCACTTACATGTTTCACATTATGAATTTAATAAATGATTCGTAATTAACTTGAAAAATTTAGAAGACAGAAACACATCAGACATCTTCCTGCCTTTTGGCCTTTGCACGGGCTCTTCCTATCATCTTAACACACTTCCCCAGACATCTAAGATTCCCTCACCTCCTTCATATCTTTGCCTAAATGTCTTCTTTTCATTATGAACTTAATGAACTGTTCTATCCTGTTAAACACTGAAACCTGCCCTCTCTCCCAACCTCCCAAACTCCCAATGCTCCATAACTTGTTCTGTATTTCTTTTTCCCATTGTACTAGACCCAACATACTATAAAATTTATTTATTATATTTGTTGTTCATTGACTATCCTCCTTGTTAGAATGTAAGCTCTACAAGGGCAGTTTCTTTTACTAATAATATTCCAGGTGCCTAGAATGATGCCTTCACAAAAAAAGGCACTCAAATATTTGTTAAGAATGAATAAACAAACAAATAAATTCATGTACTACTTTCTCAATTTGTGTCCTGTCTTCTAAAATCTGCACAATTATTTAATATTTTTCTTAATAAACTCACTTAAATATTTATCTGATTTGTTTTACATGTACCTAAATTATCCTAATATTAGAAACTAATGTCATTTTCTCCTCTTCCCAACAAAACAGAATACCTACAACTAACAGATAAGTTACAATAACACTATAAGGTATTTTTGTTAAAATTTACATTGCTTTGTATTTTTCAAACTATGATGATAACATCTAAGAAACCTCATAAAGGAAATTTGTATAAAATGAACTTTTTATCACTAATTTTCCAACAAAAAGCATACACATATTCTGAATTTTATGCAAAGGGAATGAGAAAGTAATCTAGTCCACAAAGGGTCATAATTTGAAGGATTTTCTTAACTCTGGGATAAATGCCATCACATCCTCCCAAATATAGACACTTTCCCAGGTGATAGGTATTTCTCTCATGTGTCCAGAACTCCACATCTAAGCCAAGTCTATATTATGAACATCCAAAAAGGATCCTTAGCATGCCACATTTGTCAAATTCATTCCATTCCCTTGTCTTCAGAGCTCCAATTAACATCTAGTGCTAGTACAGTTCAAGAAAAGGATTTCATAAATTTTCAGGAACAGAAATAGTTTTGCTGATCATCTCGTTCAATGATTCTCATCCCTAGCCATGTATCAGTCACCTGGGGCGCTTTTAAAAATGTACATAGGGCTGGGGGCCGTGGCTCACGCCTGTAATCCCAGCACTTTGGGAGGCCAAGGCGGGCAGATCACAAGGTCAGTAGTTTGAGATCAGCCTGGCCAACGTAGTGAAACTCTGTCTCTACTCAAAATACAAAAAATCAGCCGGGCGTGGTGGTGGGCGCCTGAAATCCCAACTACTCGGGAGACTGAAGCAGGAGAATTGCTTGAATCTGGGAGGCGGAGGTTGCAGTGAGCCGAGATTGCACCACTGCACCCAGCCTGGGTGACAGAGCAAGACTCCATCTCAAAAAACAAACAAACAAACAAAAAAACACATAATCCCTTCAAATTATGACTCTTTGTGGACTCTTTAGGCACAGTGGCTCACACTTGTAATCCCAGCACTTTGGGAGGCCGAGGCAGGTGAATCACTTGAGTCCAGGAGTTGAGAGACCAGCCTGGACAACATGGCGAAACCCCACCTCTTTGAAAAATGCAAAAATTAGCTGGACGTGGTCTAGGGGCATCCGTAGTCCCAGCTACTCGGGAGAGTGAGGTTGGAGGATCACCTGAGCCTGGGGAGGAAGAGGCTACAGTGAGCCATGATTGTGACTCTTAGCCTGGGTGACAGAATGAGACCGTGCCTCAAAGAAACAAAAAATTACACACACACAGACACACAAACACACACACACACGGCAAAAAAAAAAAAAAAAAGAACCTCGACCTACACCTCATACTTTATACAACAATTAAATAAAAATGAATTACACACTTCAAGATAAAATAAAAAAACCATAAAAGTTCTAGAAAGAAAACATATGAGAAACAGTTCTTGGATTTGACACCGAAAGCACAGATCTGATACCATAAAAGGAAGAACTGATAAAAGTGGACTTCACCAAAATTTAAAACTTTTGCTCTGTAAAAGACTCTGTGAAGAGGATGAAAAGACAAGCTAAAGACTAGGAGAAAATATTTTTTAAGTAAAGAACTCTCAAAACTTAATAGTGAAAAAAAACAACAACAAAAAACTATTCAATCAGAAAAAAAGGACAAAACAAGTTAACATATTTCACCAAAGAGGATATACAGATAGCAAATAAGTACATGAAAAGTTGTTCAGCATCATTAACCATTAGAGAAATGCAAATTAAAATTACAATGAGATATCATTATTCAACTATCAGATCAGCTAACATTAAAACAGCAATGTCAAATATTGGTGGACACAGAGAAACTGGATAGCTCATATAGTGCTATTGGGAATTTAAAACAATACAGCAAATCTGGAAAATAGTTTGGCAGTTTATTACAAAATGAAACATGTAACTACTATGACTTAGCAAGAGTACACTTGGGCATTTATTCCAAAGAAATGAAAATAATATGTTCACACAAAAACCTATACATGAATTATCATAGTAACTTTTCTTATAACAGCCAAAACTGAAAAAAAACTTGCAATGGATGAATAGTTAAACAAACTGAGGTACATCCATACCGTGAGATACTACTTAGCAATAAGAAGAACAAGTTACTGATATATGCAATGACACAGATAAATCTCCAGGGGGTTATGGTGAGTGAAAAAAGCCAATCTCAAAGGTTACATACTATACAATTCCATTTACAAAACGTTCTTAAGTGACAAAAATTATGAAAAAGAACAGATTACTGGTTGCCTAATCTTTTCTTTCAAAGGGGGTCTAAAGGCAAAAGAAAAGTGAGTTTGCCAAAATAGGGCAACATGAGGGATTCCTGGGGTAATACTCTCTATCTTAGCTGTATCAATGTCAACATTCTGGTTGTGATACCATACTACAATTTTGCAAAATATTATCATCAGGGAAACAGGACAAAGAGTGTATAGGATCTCTCTGTATTATTTCATCTACCTGCATGTGAATCTACAACTATCTCAAAATAAAGTTAAAAATATCCAAATACATTATTCTCAAGGTACTAACCAATGCAACTAGACAAGATAAAACAATAAGATGCATAAGAAATGGAAATAAAACAATTTTTATTTGCAGATAGTACACTTAGAAAATCCCAGAGGGGAAAAAATTGATAACATTGACTCAAACCATAAAAGAATTCAGCAAGCTTAGCAAAATATAAAATTAATATATAAAAATCAATAGAATCTATCTGCACAAATAACCAGTAAGTAAATATAACAAATGACAAAATCCCATTTGCAACAACAATTTTAAAATAAAACATTTAGGAATAAACAAAAAAAAAGGTCAAAACCTAATTTTATAGAAATACTGTAAAACACCCCTGAAACAAACAGAAGCAAACTGGAACAAATAGAAAGACACTCCTTCTCATTGGTTAGTCATTCTCAACTTCATCAAGGTACCAGGTTTCAATTCACAAATTTAATGTAATCCCAAAAAAAATTCCAATGAGCACGTTTATGGAGCTAGAAAAGTTCAAGTTAGAATTCATATAGAAAAATAAACATCCAAGAATAGCCAAAAAAACAGTGGAAAGCAAAGAATTCTCAAGAGCAAAAATTAATGATTAGAAAATAAACAGTTTTTTTGGTCAATAAGCCCAAAAGTTGGTATATTGAAAAGAATTTAAAAATTGATAAATCCCTGATGAGATTAATTGGGAAAAATAGGAGATTAAAATAGCTTTAACTGGGGCCAGGAGCAGTGGCTCATGCCTGTAATCCCAGCACTTTGGGAGGCTGAGGATGGCAGATCACTTGAGGTCAGAGATCGAGACCAGTCTGGCCAACATGGTGAAACCCCATCTGTACCAAAAAAAACAAAAATTAGCTGGGTGTGGTGGCATGCACCTGTAGTCCCAGCTACTCGGGAGGTGGAGGTGGGACAACAGCTTGAACCTGGGAGGCAGAAGTTGCAGTGAGCTGAGATCATGAGATCATGAGATCCTGCCACAGCACTCCAGCCTGGGCAACAGAGTGAGACCTCGTCTTAAAACAAAAAACAAACAAACAAAAAAACAAAACAACAACAGGAATGAAAACAGAAGATTCAAATAACTATTAAAAGACAACAGTCTACAGATAACAAAAAGATAAGAAGGTGCTAAAAACAATATCCTGCTAATAAATTTGAAAAAGTGAATTGACAAACTCCTATATGACACACATAAAAATAGAACATTTTGTGTCTATTCTCTCCATACTAATCTGTAGAGTCAATGAAATCCCAACAAAATCACATTTTTTGCTTTTAGAAACAGTCAAGATGATTCTAAAAAGTATATTGATATTACATATTGATATAAACTTATATTGCAAATGGCCAAAATTTGCCAACATATTCTTTTTTTTTTTTTAAACTTTAAGTTCTAGGGTACATGTGCAGAGAGTGCAGGTTTGTTACATAGGCATACATGTGCCATGTTGGTTTTCCGCACCCATCAACTCGTCATTTACATTAGGTATTTCTCCTAATGCTATCCCTCTCCCAGCCCCCCACACCCTGACAGGCCCCGGTGTGTGATGTTCCCTGCCCTGTGTCCAAGCATTCTCATTGTTCAATTCCCAACTAAGAGTGAGAATATGCGGTGTTTGGTTTTCTGTCCTTGTGATAGTTTGCCAAGAATGATGGTTTCCAGCTTCATCCATGTCCCTGCAAAGGACATGAACTCATCATTTTTTATGGCTGCACAGTATTCCATGGTGTATATGTGCCACATTTTCTTAATCCAGTCTATCATTGATGGACATTTGGGTTGGTTCCAAGTCTTCACTATTGTGAATAGTGCCACAATAAACATACGTGTGCGTGTGTTTTTATAGCAGCATGATTTATAATCCTTTGGGTATATACACAGAAATGGGATTGCTGGGTCAAATGGTATTTCTAGTTTTAGATGCTTGAGGAATCACCATACCATCTTCCACAATGGTTGAACTAATTTGCACTCCCACCAACAGTGTAAAAGTGCTCCTATTTCTCCACATCCTCTCCAGCATTTGTTGTTTCCTGACTTTTTAAGGATGGACATTCTAACTGGTGTGAGATGGCATCTCATTGTGGTTTTGCTTTGTATTTCTCTGATGACCAGTAATGGTGAGCATTTTTTCATGTGTCTGTTGGCTGCATAAATGTCTTCTTTTGAGAAGTGTCTGTTTATATCATTTGCCCACTTTTGGATGGGGTTTTTTTTTCTTGTACATTTGTTTAATTTCTTTGGATATTAGCCCTTTGGATTCTGGATATTAGCCCTTTTTCAGATGGGTAGATTGCAAAAATTTTCTCCCATTCTGTAGGTTGCATGTTCATTCTAATGGTAGTTTCTTTTGCCATGCAGAAGCTCTTGAGTTTAATTAGATCCCATTTGTCAATTTTGGTTTTGTTGCCATTGCTTTTGGTGTTTTAGCCATGAAGTCTTTGCCCATGCCTATGTCCTGAATGGTATTGTCTAGGTTTTCTTCTAGGGTTTTTATGGTTTTAGGTCTAACATTTAAGTCTTCAATCCATCTTGAATTCATTTTTGTATAAGGTGTAAGGAAGGGATCCAGTTTCAGCTTTCTACATATGGCTAGCCAGTTTTCCCAGCACCATTTATTAAATAGGGAATCCTTTCCCCATTGCTTGTTTTTCTCAGGTTTGTCAAAGATCAGATAGTTGTAGATATGTGGTGTTATTTCTGAGAGCTCTGTTCTGTTCCGTTGATCTATATCTCTGTTTTGGTACCAGTAGCATGCTGTTTTGGTTACTGTAGCCTTGTAGTATAGTTTGAAGTCAGGTAGTGTGATGCCTCCAGCTTTGTTCTTTTTGCTTATGATAGTCCTGGCAATGCGGACTCTTCTGTAGTTCCATATGGACTTTAAAGTAGTTTTTTTCAATTCTGTGAAGAAAGTCATTGGTAGCTTGATGGGGATGGCATTGAATCTATAAATTACCTTGGGCAGTATGGCCATTTTCACGATATTGATTCCTCCTATCCATTAGTATGGAATGTTCTTCCATTTATTTGTGTCCTCTTTTATTTCATTGAGCAGTGGTTTGTAGTTCTCCTTGAAGAGGTCCTTCACATCCCTTGTAAGTTGGATTCCTAGGTATTTTATTCTGTTTGTAGCAATAGTGAATGGGAGTTCACTCATGATTTGGCTCTCTGTTTGTCTGTTATCGGTGTAGAGAAGAGCTTAAATGACCTGATGGAGCTGAAAACCATGGCACGAGAACCTCATGATGCATGCACAAGCTTCAGTAGCTGATTCAATAAAGTGGAAGAAAGGGTATCAGTGACTGAAGATCAAATTAATGAAATAAAGCGAGAAGACAAGTTTAGAGAAAAAAGAGTGAAAAGAAACGAACAAAGCCTCCAAAAAAATATGGGACTATGCAAAAAGACCAAATATACATTTGTTTGGTGTCCCAACATATTCTCACAAAAAAGAACTGGATAGAAGAATTTCCCTTATATGAGACTTAATTTAAGCAACACTAAGTAGGGCAATGTGGAATTGGTGTAAGGATAAACACATCAATGAAAGACAACAGAGAATCCATATGAACCAACCATATATGGGCACTTGATTTAGGACAATGACAGCCCTAGAGAACAGTGAACAAAAGGAAGGTCTTTTCAATAAGTAGTAATGGGTCAACTGGATGAACATCAAAAAAAAAATCATACTATACACACCGCACATGAAAATAAATACCAGATTTAAGTATTAAAGATACAACAATGGAGTTTCTAAGAGATTTTCTTCAAGATCTTGGAAGAGACTGCAATTTATTTTAAAAAACACAAAAAGTACTAACCACAAAGGAAAGGCTGCTATATTAAAATTAAGAAGTCTTATGCATTAAATGACACCATCATTAGAGTAAAAAGGTAAGCCAGAGAATGGAAGAAGATATTTGAAATAATATCAACAAAGGGCTTATAACCAGAATATATGAAAAAAAAACCTTAAAAACTGCCACAAATCATTAAGTAACCAATTGCCTAATATAAAAATAGATGAGACTAAACAAGTACTTCATAAAAGAGATTATCCACATGGCCAACTAAACATGAAAATGTGTTTAACTTCATTAACCACCAGGGGAATAAAATTAAAACCCAAAGGGATAGTACTATATGCCCACCAGAATAGCTAAAGCCTAATTAATTGACAATAGCAAATGTTGGCAGGGATGTAGAGCACAGAGAACTCTCATATACCAATGGTAGGGATTTAAATGAGTATAAACAAGTTGGATATACACATATTCTATAATCCAGCAATTTCACTCCAAAGTATATACACAAAAGAAATGAATGCACATAGGCAAAGGAGACATGTAGCAAAAAGGTTTTAGTACCATTCTTTGTAATACCAAAATGGATACAATCTAGATATCCATTGTTAAAAGATAAATTGTGGTATGTTTATATTATGGAATGTTGTACAATGATGAATGAGAGCTACATGAAACAACATAAATAAATCTCATGAAGAAAGTTGAGCAAAATAAGCCAGACATAAAGGATTACACACTAAATGAGTGCATTTATGTAAAGTTCAAAAACGCCAAAACCTCTAAATGGATTTAGAAGTCAGTATAATGTTATCTTTGGTGAATTGGGAAATAATAATGATTGCGAGGGGTATGAGCAGGGGTTCGAGGGTATTCTTAACATTCTATTTCTTGACCTCAGTAGTATTTACACAACAGTGTTAATTCTATAATACAGTAATTCATTGAGCTGAGCATTTATCACTTCTACATTTTTATCCATTATTGGTTACTTGAATAAAAAGTTTTAAATAAATAAATAAACTTCATTTAGCTTACTTACTGGTTTGGGATTTGTCTCTCTGGAAAACTTTCCTAGGTATTAGACTCCATTTAATTTTGAAAGCTCAACTCATTAAAAAATAAATCAACCATTCATTAAGCACACTTATCAAATGCCAAGCATTAAGGCAGGGCTTTGGGTGGCTACAATCCCAATGCTGAGAGAAAATATATTATCTTGAATCTTTTTTTTTAAATAACTTTGTTGAGATATATTTTACATACCATAAAATTCATCCATTTTATATGTAAAACTCAATGACTTTTTAGTAAATTTACCAAGTTGTACGACCACAATATATCAACTTACGAGCATTTTCATCACCCAGAGAAAATCTCTCATATTCATATACTATTAATTCCATCCCCCACCCCAACCCTAGGCAATCACTAATCTATTTTGTCTTTATAGACTTTTTTTTCTGAATATTTTATATAAATAGAATGGTACAGTATGTGATTTCTTGAACTTGGCTTCTTTCACTTCTCATAATTTTTCAAGTCCATTCATGTCATAGCATTCATCAGTGGCTGGTTCCTTTTAATGTTGAATAATATTATATGGTAGAGATATACCACATTTTGTTTATTCGTTCATCAGTTGATGAGCATTTGTTTCCACCTTTAGGCTATTATAAATAATGCTGCTGAGAACATTCACGTGCAAGTCTTTGTGTGGATAAATGTTTTCATATATTTCTCTTGGGTAGATGGCTAAGAGTTGAATTGCTAGTTCATACAGTAAATTTTTGTTTGCCTTTCTTGGTCAATTCTTAATGTATATTTGGTGATATATACATACATAAATACGTAAAATCTGAGTAGAAACCAAAAAATTGGGGAAGGCTTTATAGACAACACAAGACTTGAAGTTAACCTTAACATATCAGTAAGATTTAGATCTTGATAACAATGAAGTGTGCTTTTATTAAAAATAAATATATTTCAAATTAGTGTTAAATGCAAAGCATGCACCTACTGACAGTTAAAAATATCAGATTCTATAGAGCTACGAAAAGTCAATAGACACTGAAAAATTGAGTTATGAGCAAATGGTCTACCTGCTCCAGCCCCACCAATTATGATTGTTTTATAAATATATAAATAATCCAGTCTATGTTTAAATGCATATAAATATAAGGTATATTTATATATATTATAAACAAGGTTAAACTCAAGTCTTATATTCTCTATAAAGCCTATGATTTATATTTGATATGTGTATATGTAAATAATCATAGATATAAATCAGTGGGCAAAAATTTAATTATACAAATCAGTAACTATTATAGATAAATTAGATAGACACATATCAACTGTAAAAACTGAAACAAGCTTATCTTTTAAAAAACCACATATCCTAAGTCAACATCAAGTTTCTTACAAAGGGGATAAAAAAAAAAAGTCTAGTTTCTATGCTAAGCAAATGATTAGTACAAATTCAGATGAAAAGTTTTCACAATCAATTACTTATGCAACATTTATTTCATTACTAAATTGGGCAGAGCCTAAACTTATTTAAATTGTTTTAAGCTCACAGAGTTAAAACAATTAACAATGAATTTTTAAATAAAGACTACTAGCCGCTTCTAATATTAAAAAATAGATTAAGTAAACATCCTAAAAGACGATGACATGTGAATAGCCATGTTTAATTTTAGGAACTTTTCAAAGGGCCAAAAAAACATTCCCTGGTGAAAATGTGAAGAAACACACGCTAGCTAACCTTTTTAACCTAGAAGGGCCAACTAAATCAATTGTCAGGATAACTCTGCATAAGTTTGGAGGAGAGATGTGCTACTAACATATTTCTTTCCTTTTAATGTTTCAACACAGTATGTTAAAGTTGTTCTTTAAAAAAGTATCTTCATAATTGCACAAAAATGAAACACTGTTTTCCTTATTCCTAACTGTTCCCAGTTATGCACAAGAGGAAGTATATTAATGCATATCTGAGTAGCAAAGCAGAATACATAAATGCAAAAAAGATAAATATTTCATTTAATGGTAAAATTGTGAATAGTTAAAATAATTCTCCTTTATGTTTTTTAGCAGTTTGATTATAATATGTCTGGGCATGGTTTCCTTTCAGTTTATCCTGTTTGGGATTCACTGAGTTTCTTAAATCTAAAAATATATAACTTTATCAAATTTAGAAAATTTTTGGCCATTACTTCTTCAAATGTTTTCTACAAAATTCTCTCTTTTCTTGTTCTGAAACTCTAATTACACACATATAATAAGATATTTTGTTATTGTCTCACATGTTCCCAAGTTTTCCTTCACTGTTTTTAAATTCTTTTTTCCATTGTCCTTCAGATTGAATTATTTCATTTATGTGTTGTTGTTGTTGTTGTTGTTGTTGAAGCGACACAGCCTTGCTCTGTTACCCAGGCTGGAGTGCAGTGGGATGATCATGGTTTGCTTATGCCTTGACCTCCCAGGATTCATGTGATCCTCCCACCTCAGCCTCTTGGGTAGCTAGGACTACAGGCATGCACCATGACGCCTGGCTGAATTTTTTTATTTTTGGTAGATGCAGGATCTTTCTACGTGGTTCAGCCTTGTCTTGAACTGCTGGCCTCAAGCAATCCTCCTGCCTGAGCCTCCCAAATTGCTAGGATTACAGATGTGAGCCACCACACCAGGCCATTTATATATCTTCAGGTTTACTCCTTCCTTTGTCATCTCCAGTGTGATACTGAGCCCATTTTTTGTATTTTTGTTTTAGATATTGTATTTTTCAGTGCCAAAATTTCTACTTGGTTCTTTTTTACAGGTTATATTTCTCTACTAAAAAGTTCTATCTTTCTATTCATTTCAGAAGGGTTTACCTTTACCCTGGAGGACACAGTTGTAATAGCTACTTCAAAGTCTTCATCTAATAGTTCCAATATCCAGTTCATCTTGCAGTTGCCATCTGCTGATTGTCTTTTCCCTTAAATATTAGTCACATTTTCCTGCTTATTTGTATGCTAAGTACCTTTGGATTGTATAGTGGATCTTTTGATTATCATGTTGTAAGACTGTGTATACTAGCAAAATGCTCTGTAGAATGTTGATTTTGTTGTTTATTTTAGCAAGCAATTAGTCCAGTTTGGTTTAGATCAAAAGTTCTACCTCACATTCTGTGGGTTGTAGTTCCAACATCAGTTCAGTTTCCAAAGCTTTTGTTATGCTCCTTTGAAACTCTCCACTCACGTGCAGTGTAAGGGTGAGTCTAGGTCTTGTGCCAATCATACACAGAATAAGAGGATCTCTTTCTCTGGTTCTCTCCTTTCTGGGGTTACTCCTAAATTCTGGCTCCCAGGAGCAACTTTTCCCAGATCACTGGCAAAAAAGGATGGGTTTTTCTTGGAGTCTGAGCTGCCTGTGCTGCCATCATGCAGTTCCACATGACTGGGGTGGTTCTTGGGGCAAAGCAGAGAAAGAAAAGAGGAAAAATGAATAAGGGCTCTACATTCCATATTTGGGGCTGCCTTCAGAGGAGGGCCAGGGGAGAAAAGATGGGAAAAATGAAGAAAAAATTTAAAAAAACAATAATTGCCCCTACAAACTCTAGCTCACAGGATCTCCTTTCCCCACAGTCTAGTTAGAAATATGAGGGTTTTCTCTGAGGGTCTTTGCTTCCCTTGCCCACTGTGCAATTCTATAACTGGGACTACTCTGAGTCAAATCCAGGAGAGCAAAGAGGAAATAAAAATGAGTAACTCAGTGCATATGAGACACTTCTTCAAGTTTTGAGTATCCTCCCCAGTCTACTTGCTATTGTTTCCAAGCTGTAAAGTAGTTGCTTTTAGTATTCTGTCCAGCATTTTTAGTTGTAATTAGTGGGGAAAATGGGCTGAGTGGATTTATTCTATCTTTTCAAGCACCAAAAGTCTAAAGGACTTCACAGGTATGCTTTCTTATTTAAACCCTCACATTATTCCAGAAACATATATACTATACAATAAAAATGGTAAAAGGGAGAACAAGGAAGAGCAAAAGCAAACAGAAAAAAGAAAGGCAGACCAGAAACAGGTTAACATATAAAAGAAGACATAAGGCCCTTATATTTGCTAGAATTAAACAAAAAATCTGTCTTCAAGTTTTGCAACAGCTGCCTCAAAAGAAGCAAGGTCATAATGTTCATAGAATAAAAATAAGCCAGGTGATCAAATTAGGTACAACTAAGCCTAATCTTGAGATTTTCTTTTATTATTAAACCCTCCAATAAATTTCACAGGGCAATTTCCAATCATTTCCCTAAATGCTAAGAGACAATTCCATAAAACCAATTCTAAAGAACATCAATATAGTAAGCCCAGATTAAGACTTGGGCTTAAATAAGGGGTTGATTGTAAACTAAAAAAGAAATACATATACTATATATCCTTAAGCATTCCAGCATAAATATTCTTCTTGGCAAAGTTTTGAAAGGTTCTACATAACAGTAAGATTATATTCTCTAACAAGTACTGGTAGGCAACTATTTTATGTGGCCACCATAGTACACAGACATATACCGTAACAGTCAACCCAGAGAGGGTTAGAAGTACCCTCTTATAGAAACCGAGGATCTTAATAAAAAAGACCAAAGTCTGAGCAGAATGAATAACCTATCCCATTCAATAGGAGAGCCAAGAGAAGCAGATAGGGTTAGGGCCAAGATTTCTTTCAGAATGCAATTCTGAATCTTCTCACAAAGAAAAACAGGCAATCAAAACAAAAAATAAGGCAGCAATAATTGTACTCTAGGAGAAGTTTAAAGAGAATATAATCTGTCAACTGAAGAATGATGAGGTTCATAAATTTGGAAAGTAGAAAGAGCTTTATTTCTCATAAAGGGTTTGCAGAATTCCAACAGGCTAGGAGATGTAGCTTCCGGCCAGAAGCCAGAAGCAAACACTTCCAGGGTGGGAAGAATAAGATAGGGATTTATGCTGAATGAGGCAGCCAAATACACATAATCAGTAAACTATAGCAGGAGTCATTAATATTTGTGAAAAGAGAAACATGCATATGCACAATTCAGTTTCATGCCCATCCCTGGGACTCATGCTCAAAAACGGAAGGGTTAGCATAATCCTTTGAGTTTTCATCCCTCTAATGTCAAAAGCGAAACAGAGGACACAAAAACCCTCACTGTACATACTCTGTGGTTGGTGGTCTCTTACTGAAAGAAATGCTAGTTGGTTGTTTTGTGAAAAACACAAAAGGGAAGGGCAGCATCACGCTGATATTAGGGGTGAAGGGAGTCTTTCCAAAGGGCTGGTTTCTATTTAACTCGTAGGGAAGGAAGTCTAATGGCTCTTATTATAGGGAGGGGGAACAACGAGGTAGGTTCAACCTCCCATCCGATCTTTTGAAGGCTGGCAACTCACTTTTCAAAGCTTCTCTGGGGTCCCCTTGGCCAAAAGGGGGTCTGTTCAATTGGCTGGGGGGCTTAAAATTTCATTTTGATTTCTCAAACCAGAAGCAACCTTAGCTATACAAGAAATCCAATACAGTACCCCAAAATGGTTTTGAGCAATGTTAACTATTTGTTATATCCTCCAACATTAACTAATAAACTAGTTACTAGTTCTACAGCCAAGAAACCAAGTATCATTATTATCTAGATAATCCCTGAGGCACTTGTACCAAAAATTATAACCAAAATTGCAAAAATTATAATCTTAACAAATAGTAACAAAATAAACCCTTCTCAACTATGTCCACCATCTTTATAAAATAGAATTTATAACAAAAACTTTACCAAAGTGTTTCTTTAAAAATCTATAAATAAAAAGAATGAAAATCACTGATATGTTTTAATATGTCAAAATGAGAGTGACTAAACAAATCACATGGAAAAACCACTCTTGTTCTCCTATTGGTACATATGCTTCAATGTGACATCAGTTAACTTTTGTTGCATAATAAACTGTCTCAAAACTTTAAAGCTTAAAACAACAAACATTTGTTATTTCACACAATTCTCTAGATCAACTGGAGGTTCATCCAGGCTCAGTGGGTATGACTAATCCTTGTGGTCAGCTGGATCAGCTGAGTCATTTGATGGTGGGAGAAGCTAAATGATCAAGGACAGTAATAGTCAACAAATTCTTCCTTAAAGGGCTAGATAATAAAAACGTTAGGCTTGCAGTGGAGAGTGGGGGATGAGGTCTCTGTAGCAACTATCCAACACTGCTATTGCAGAGGGAAGCCACAGACAGTAAACAAATTAGTGTAGCTGTGTTTCAATAAAATTTTATTTACAAAAACAGGCAGTAAAACAGTTAATCTGACTTTGCTAAACCCAGGTCTATGATACCCTCCCTCACTCACAAGTCTGATGGTAGGTAGACTGACTGCTTTTAGGGAACTTGGCTAGAATGTCTTGCCTTTGCTCCCTAGCTTCTTACCTTCAAAGATGCTAACCAGAGGTTCCTGACGTAGTTGTACCACAGCTCCAAAAAACAGCAAGTGAAGCCAAGCCCCAATGTGCATGGCTGTCTTGGTTATGTCCATATGCTTGAAGAAACTGAAGTACACAGGAATCCTAGAGTAACATTTTCCCTCTAGTTATAACTAGCACATATTAATACATCTAATTATTTCCCAGTGTAGTTAAATATACAGATGAAAGCCAACAAAATAACATTAAAATACTGCCCCGTTTTTCT
This sequence comes from Pongo abelii, assembly GCF_028885655.2. Taxonomy (NCBI): domain Eukaryota; kingdom Metazoa; phylum Chordata; class Mammalia; order Primates; family Hominidae; genus Pongo; species Pongo abelii. The sequence continues at coordinate 167,887,028 of NC_085928.1, read as the reverse complement.
AGAACACTGTCCCATTTTCTAACAACATTTTCACACTTTCTGCATAAACTTATGAAATATAAAAAGGATTTACTTAAGTGAAATATTAACATTTTGCCCATTCAAGTTTAGCAATAAGTGCCTCACAACCACAATTCCCTAAAATAACCACCTAAAGCTAGATTTAGAAAATATAGCTGGGCACAGTGGTTCATGCCTGTAATCCCAGCCCTTTGGAAGGCCAAGGTGGGTGGATCACTTGAGCCCAGGAGTTCGAGACCAGCCTAGGCAACATGGCGAAACTCTGTTTCTACAAAATACACAAAAATTAGCTCAGTGCGGTGGTGTGTGCCTGTGGTCCCAGCTACTCAGGAAGCTGAGGTGGGAGAATCCCCAGAGCCTGAAAGGCAGAGGTTGCAGTGAGCCGAGATCGTATCACTGCACTCCAGCTTGGGTGACAGAGTGAGACCCCATCTCAAAAAAGAAAAGAAAAAAAGAGAGAGAGAAGAAAATATACCACCACACAAATAAAATAGACCCTAATCCAAAATCTAAAATTTAAAATCCAATTTACAGCCTCAAAGGATAAAACAATTGTGACAACTTGATCAATGTACAGAATGTATTATTTCTGACTACAAAAAAAAGGGGATTCTATCCTAACCACTAAGTTGTTATTTTTCTTTTATTCTAAGCTTTAAAAACAAGACTAGCATTTCCCAATAACCAAAGACAAAAAAAAATCTATTAAGATACAATCTAAGTTTGTAGAAGTTCATGTACTTGTTGTAAACAAGCAATCTATGTATTAGTTTCATGTTTCCTCTTTCTCTTAAAATATGTGTTCAAAATATTCAAAAGGTATTAACAAAAAGCAAAAGGAAGTTCATAATTCTAGCAGAGAACAAGTTGATTGATTTGAGAGATTAAACAGTTCAATCCATTTGTTTCTAAATACTGAAACAATAGACTAAAGTCCACAGCAATTAAGTCAGTTCCTAAGAAATATGCATTGCCTGATTGACATTTAAGCCTCCAAATTCTTGAATAATGAAATTGTTAAGGGAACTAAATACACACATCTAGTTTCAATAAAGTTGGCAATACCTTAAAATATTCTGCATAAATAATTTTAACCTTAAGCATTAACATTAAGGAAATGATTAGAACCACATTTTTCATAACAAAAGGGCATAATTGACCGTTATTTTATTAGCCTACAATTTGCTTCACCTCTGTTTTCTTAAACCTCTCTAATGGCACATATATCTTGACAACCTCCCACACATGGTTATGATTATGTGTAACAAGACAACAAGCTCATTGAAAACCTTTACAGATGCTTAGCTAATGGGATGTCACATTAAATCTGATATCATATGATTAAAAAACTTTATATCAATTATATTATAAAGAATGACACTATTTAAAATTGACATTCAAAGATTTCTAAATTATTTCGATAAAAGCACTACGTTACTAATATACTTATTTAAGAAACTTTTAAAAGTAAATGTAGACATTACCCAGCTTATCCCCATCACACAATTTGCCTGTTATCATGTGTCCTTGTGGGGATAGGTGCAAAAAATATGTATAGCTTTCAACATCTTAGATATAGATGCTTCTAACTACAAAACTCTGGTAAATGTCAGAATTGGATTTGACTACTTCTTACTTCCTCTCTTAATGCTTAATGACTAACTCCTTAGAGATGTCCTTAAAAGCCCTAAAATGTTGTCCTTGGGTAGAAACTTTCACCAGCAATCAATCAGGAGCAAATTAGATGATTGTGTTGAAATGTACTACACTGTTTAAGCTAATAAATGAATGAAGAAAGGTAGTATATGGAAACATATGCCATCACACTGAAGTTGCTAAAAGGGTTTGTTGGAAGAATATTTTGTTTCCAGTGGAGCAAATATGGAATAAGAAGAGACAGTGATAAAAGAATACCAAGTCATATGGAAATCCAAATATAGTGACAGACACAATTATTTTACTAATTGCTAATGAATACAGTCAAGTGGCTTCAAAAAGCAAAACTTCGCTTGGACTACTTCAGGTTTTGACCTCTGCACAAGAAAATGCATTTAAACTGAAGCCCACCAAAATTGATTAACGGCGCCAGCCAAGGCCAGCATGTAGTTGAAGCTTTTTCCATCTATCACATGGCCCCAAGGATAGTTAAATGAACCTTAAAATGGCTACAAACAGCTCAATGACTACACAAAGTCCTGCCAATTAGAAATAATTAGGCAGTCATTTTGGTGGTAAGTCTTTTTAAGTGCATACATAACGATGCAATGATGCTTATTAACGATCTCATATGAGCTATGCTCAAACAGCCTGAAATAATTATGCAACTATCACAAAGCCTTGCTCATCTCTGTACTTCACCTTAATGCATTTAAAAATCCACTTCATTACCTCCAGTAATTAATCCTCCATTAATTGCAGGAAAAGCTCAGTTTACCAAGCTTCATTTCTAATTATCTTATAAATAGTTATGGTTCTAATTAATGTGTTCATTAAGATGAATATCTTTCTCAAAGCCATGCTCAGAGCAAAGGTTCCGCTTATTCTCTCAAAAGTCTAACTAGCCATAAGGTGAGGCCATTTTGGTTGCATTTGCTTTTATTTTAGTATACTCAACCTCCTAATTGGCATTTAAAATCTAATTTGGAGAAACTTCAAGAAGGCTATATAGGGAGAAATAGGGACAAAAAGATATTTTCCAACTCTTTTCCAATCAATAATCTTAAAACCTTAATAGGAGAACTTTAGTGCATCTATATTTTTTAATAAATATTGACTAATATGCTTAAGTACTATATCCAAGTGAATTTAAATTCCATACAAACTTAGCTTTTGCCCCTTCTCTTCAATTAGAAAACAAGACAAGATAAAATATGCTATTAAAACAAATGCATTTAAATTTATATTCAGTTACCTAGCTAAACTGCCACTATAAAACAATTTCTCAATGTAAATTGTCAGCCATCAAAGAGAAAACTTACACATATCCTGAGATCACCGATATTTCACATCATTTTATAAGCATAGCTACCTACATGCTTTTTAAAAACAGAAATCTAATTCTGCGCCACAAAGTACACAGCACTTAAACAAAAAAAAAAAAACACTGGCTATAATTTAAAAGCTAAAATACAATATAAAATCATTCTTTTTGTAATCATAAATATTTTTATAATTTTGTAGATGTTTAAATAATTGTATATATAGTTTGGAAGCACAAAAAGTATTCTTAATATTTAAAAAATCAAATTTAATTTTATATGAATAACAAAAACAACTTATTTGGAAAATCAAGTAAAATCTTGTTTAAAAAAAAAGAACAGTTATCAGTGTAATAATCCTGGCAGTTAATAATAAAGCTATAGTTCGACATATGATAGATGTCTCCTGCTTCTCTGTAATTTGCGTTTGCTCATTAATCTTCCCTCCTTGTCTTTTTCCATGTAAGATAAGCCTACAGAAGTTTCATTTATGAATTAAAATATATGTGCATTCAACAGGCAAAATTCTGAGAAGAAAGTTTCTTCACAGAGAATTTATAAGTAAAATTTTGAGCATAAATTTTTCTAGAATAGACTTTTAAAATATACTTTACAGAAAACCACTGTGGCTTGTGTTTCCACGTTTAAATTTCTGATTACAGAGACAGATTCAATAAAATTTGTTAGAAGTATAGATGAAGACTTATAGTAAGGGAAGATCTCATATCTTTTATAGCAACATTCATTCATTCATTCATTCATTCATTTATTCTTCTATGTTCTATTTACTTTTCACGGTGCTGGGAATACAGTGCTGAGTAAGACAAGCACTGGCTCTGACATAATGAAGTTGAGTCTAATCCTTTTAAAGTACAACACTCTTGCTAACATTAAAAAAAAAACATTGCTATAAAGGGTAGCAAAGGTAGAAACAGGTTGATTTTGGCCATAATTATCAATTATTATAATATGGATGTGTATGATGTATTCCTTGACACCCAGCGTGTAAATCTCCTACTACATCCAAAAGATCCTTGAAAGAAAACATCTTCACCCATCCATCTTTGGAATGCTGAACCAAACACAACACGGGTACCAAGCTGTACTAACAAAAAAATGTATGTAATTCAGGGAGACATGAATATAAATAGATCTATGAGAACAGTAGTTTTGCTCTACCTATCTTCTAAATTTCAACCTCTTCAATGACACCTGACTTAGTAGCCCAGAGCAGTGATCTTCAAGTTTTGGCTTTGTAACACCCTAAAATGTCTACAGCATTTCAAAATGAGAATCATTAAATTCTCACCACAAAACATTAACTCACTATCAGTCTTTAAAAATATTATTTCAGGCCACATGAGGTGGCTCACCCCTGTAATGCCAGCATTTTGGGAGGTGGAGGAGGCAGGAGGATCACTTGAAGCCAGGAGTTCGAGACCAGCCTGGCCAACATGGTGAAACCCCATCTCTACTAAAAATATAAAAATTAGCCAGCTATGCTGGCAGTGCCTGTAATCCCAGCTACTAGGGAGGCTGAGGCATGAGAATCGCTCGAACCTATGAGATGAAGGTTACAGTGACCTGAGATCACGACACTGTACTCCAGCCTAGGGGTGCAGGGTGAGATTCCATCTCAAAAAAGAAAAAAAAAATTATTTCAAGAGGAAAGGGAAAGGAGAGCAAGTGATAACAAAATAACACACTATCCAAAAGATTAGAAATTATTCTTCCTTTTTACCTGGAAGAGTTAAGGAATATCATTTCTGTTTCTCCTGAAGAGTTCAAATTTTAGAATACTTAACAACTTTTCTACTCTCTTCCTTTTTACTGCCCTACTCCTCCCCACAATCCAATCTAAAGAAACAAAGTCAATGAACATCTTCAGTAATACAACAAAGCTTTCTATAATTACCTGACTAATAGCAAAACAATAACGCTGATATCAGCCCCTCAGAATACGTTCTCTTGTTGGTCAAAACAAATTTCCTCCAGGCCCTGTATCAATATTCTTATCCATATAAATGAGCTAGAAGCAATGGTTCCCAACAGGCAATAATATCTGCAAAAAGTAAGCAATGCAAAGGCTTAGATTTTAATAAGCCAAGTTAATAAATTTACAGAGTTAACACCCCTCCCAATTTGATTAGGATTTAAATTGAGGTCTAAGTAAAAATGGTAATTATCCTAACTACTCCTTTGAATGTTATATTAATTCTTTATCATTACAGATACTAATGACCAAAAAAAAGGAAACCATTAGATACTATTAACATGCCCTTTCCTCCCCCAGTTATTGAAAAAGATGGAAAGTATATACCAGTAGGCTTGACTAAAAAAGTATATTCTTTGAAAAGACTTCTAGAGCTCAGTACAGTGTCAGTTGATGTCATTTAGTCTCCAGGTATTTAAGATACAAAAATCTAAACAGTATCTTTCACAGACATGATTTACTTAGAGTATTTTGAGAAGCCACCCAAAACATTAAACAAAAAAGAAAGCTGTTTATCAGTTGTATTTTCTTTATAAGGTCCATCAAGATTTTGGCAGTTTCTATTATTCAGATAAAGTCATTTCTCCCACTCCCACCATAGGCAGAGCTCAGTAAATGGTTATTTCATTACTCCCTACCACGTAGCTAAACACACATTACATTATATTTTTCTTTTCTTTGTTGATATGGGGTCTCACTCTGTCACCCAAGCTGGAGTGCAGTGGTACAATTTGCTTCACCTCTGTTTTCTCAAACCACTTTTGATAAGAGCTTTTAAAAATTTTGAGCCCCCTTCTTGCCTTTTAATTGATGAGATCTTAGATTCATGAATTAATCATCTTTCAGGCATGTTTTTGTTTGTAGCCACACATTTTATTTTATGTATGTATGTATGTATTTTTGAGACACGGTCTCACTTTGTCACCCAGACTGGAGTGCAGTGGCGTGATCTCAGCTCACCATAACCTCTGCCTCCCGGGTTCAAGCGATTCTCCTGCCTCAGCCTCGCAAGTAGCTGGGATTACAGGCTTGTGCCATTACTGCCAGCTAATTTTCGTATTTTTAGTAGAGATGGAGTTCCACCATGTTGGCCAGACTGGTCTCAAACTCCTGACCTCAAACGATTCACCTGCCTCGGCCTCCCAAAGTGCTAGGATTACAGGCGTGAGCCACCGCACCTGCCCCACACATTTAAAATTGGTATTCTTCCTTGCCCTTGACTTTGAGCTTAGACTCATGATTTGCTTTGGCCGATGAAATGTTGGCAGAAGTGACATTTAGCAGAGGACTTAAATTTGCTTAGGAAGTTGGGCTTGTTTTCCTTTTGCCTAGGAAAAACCTGTTTTGAGTAGGGGCTGATCCAAGGAGGATGAAAGAGACAGGAACAGAGCTGATCTCAACACCCAACTTGGAGACAAACCCAAGGAGCCCAGCATAGATCAGAAGAGGCCCAGCTGACTCACAGATGTCTCTGTGAGCAATAAATACTTTTTGTGTGTGCCACTGAGTTTTGAAATGTTTTACTATGCAGCATTATTGTGTCAATAGCTGACTAATATAAAGACATTAGCACTAGAGGGTATTCAGGCTCTGGAACTAACTAGTTAGTCTTCCTGCTCTGCCAAGGGGGAAAAAAATAGTAAACCTAGTGAACGACAGTGAATAAGCACAAGAACAACTGTTTGAAAGCAGAAGTAGTGTGAATTCCCAGCTCTAGCCATATAAGTAAGAGTAAATTATTTGACCTCTGTAAGTCTGTTTCTTCATCTGTTAAATGAAGGTAATATACAAACTTAGAAAGTTAAGGTGATGCTGATAATCAAATAAAGTAACCTAGGATGATAACATAATTCCACAATTCCTAGCATAGAGTAGATGCTAAAAAAAACTTTAGCTTCAACTTTATTTTTCTTCTTGAAGTCAAGCTGTTTTTTAATGAAAATTTCCAACACACCATCACAAAATGTTTACTACATGCAAATAAGTAATCCCACTTTTTTTTAACTAAACTTCAAAGTAAACACCCATTAAAGTAGTTTTAGAGTAGTTATTTTTATATCAGAAAAGAGCCCTTCCCTTTCCCATGGATCTTACTAATCACTTTTCTCCTTCCTGGTATAAATCTTGAATTTTCATGATAATTTATTTTTCTACAGGAAAAACAGAATTCTGCTTGTTTAATAGGCACAATTCCCCTATCTTTTCCTTCCCATATTTCTCTATATGTATTCCACCTCCACCCCTTGCAAATAGCTAAGGGTAGCAAATAGCTAAGGTAGCAAATAGCTAAGTCATCAATATACATTTTCTCCATTTTGGAAGAAAGGGGTAGATTCATCAAATAATACTTATAAAATCATTTGAGTTATTCAGAAGATGTACCATACAAATTAAAACTTAGTAGTAGAAATTTATTTTAAAATTTTTAATAACTGAATGGCTTGGGGCATTGAAGATTTCTTTAAAAAACAGAGCCTTCAGGAAAGGTCAGAGACACAGACACAATCATTCATCTTAAAAGACTTCAGGGGATGTTTTAATAACTACCTGTGGCAGGATCTCATATTCATTATAAAATTCCCAAGGCAGATTTTGCTCTCTCATTCATACTCACAAACATACAAAATGGAGACCCCATCAAATGTAGTGTGAGTAGATACATTTAAACACCAGTTGTTTTATCAGTGCATTCATTACCACAGCTTGCAACAGAGAGATAAAAGCTTCATAGGACTGAAGCGATCAAACACTCACACACACGCACACACCCATACATGGCATTAAGCAAAGACAACTGAAGCTATGTGATATTACTTTTAAATGCTTGGGCACAAACAAAATCATGACTGAAAAATGACTAGCTCGTAAGTCAAATAAATAATGATCTCATCAGTAATTTTTTTTTAATAGAGGGGAGGCTCAAAATTTTTAAAGCCCTCATCAAAAAAAGTTAAAGAACTATGGAGTGATGAAATAATCATTTAGTGAGCTCTATGTAAGCTTTTCTATTCAAAACACTCAAATGCAGTGGCTCTATTTCTACTCCCTTCTATCTACAAAATGTTATTTTCATTTGAGTTCTACTACTCTTCTCCCTGCAAAAAACACGCAAAATGCAACCTAATTGGGTTTTCAGGGCTTGAATGTGATACTGTCATTTGTCTTCTTTATCTATGAAATGGGGATAAATCATAACTCCCACAAAGTTATGCAAACAAAGGAGCAGAAAAATGCATATGAAAGCATATTTTGTAAAGTGTAAAGGGCTATACTAATAATATTCCTATAATCATCTTTTTGGTTTTCATATTCTTCTGATGACTCTTATTTCAAAAGTCCCTTTGGTGAATGGCCATCACATTCTGTTCTGGAATTCTCCAGGACACTTCCAATTTGCCTCAGTGGCTACTCCTTACTTTCATAGTTTGCAGCACATCTCAACCACTAATCCAGAACTGGTGATTGGTTGTAAACTTTTATCCCACATGAATCCTTCCTTTGTATCACTGTAACTTAAGACAGTCAGTCTCTGAACACTAGCTTCACGTCCTAGAATCTCAGGCCAGGCCAGCCAAACTACACTGTTCCTTACTGGACAAGAGAGGGTCTCTGGGCAGTTACTCCTCTATACTCAACATTCTTGTTTGGGAAATAAGAACAAAAAGTAGAAAAGACAGCACCACTTGAAAGGCTTTTGAGGCTATTTTTTGTGAGGGAAAACACTATTTCTTTTTTTTTTTTTTTTTTTTTGAGACAGGGTCTCACTCTGTTGCCAAGGCTGGAGTGCAGTGGTACGATCATGGCTTACTGCAACCTCTGCCTTCCAGGTTCAAGTAATTCTCTTGCCTCAGCCTCCCGAGTAGCTGGGATTACAGGCACAGGCCACCAGGCCTGGCAATTTTTGTATTTTTAGTGGAGATGGGGTTTCACCATGTTGGCCAGGCTGGTCTCAAACTCCTGACCTCAAGTGATCCACCTGCCTCAGCCTCCCAAAGTGCTGGGATTACAGGCATGAGCCACTATGCCCAGCCAACACTCCTATTTCTAAAGAGACAAAAAATACTCTAAGGCTCTGAGAAATTCTCATCCATGTTTGTTTCTCATTTCCAGAGTTTTGCTACACCACAGTGAAGGTGGGGGAAAAGACAATTTCAGGTGGACTACTCCAAGAGAGAAAAAAATTGTGGTAGAAGAAATGCAGATAGTTTGCTGTCTTGGATAAACTTGTTAGAAATGTTTAAAATAGAATACAATTTTCAAAAATATATGATTATAATATCCCTCAGTATACACACAGTAATAGTTCCACAACCACCAGTGCATGACCAAATCCGCACATACTCAAGTCCCACAGTCAGCCCTGACACATCTACATATACGAAGTCAGCCCTCCATATACTGTGTTTTCCATCCATGTTTGAAGAAAAACTGTTATAAGTGAACTCACATAGCTCAAACCCATGTTGTTCAAGACTCAACTGTGTTTGAAGGCACAGCTGTAGATTTATGGACCAAGTATTAGTTAACTGCTACATGGAAAGCAAAAGTAAGATTACATATAGCACTTTATCAAGGTTCTGAATCTGTACATATTTCAAAACTCATTAACTGAACATACTATTCATAAATATTCTACAAATTAATATTTCTGGAAGCTTGTGTGAGTCTGTCAGAAGATAAGCTTTTGCCTTATTTTTGTGTAAATAGTAACAGTTAAAAAAATCAGTAAAACCAAAGCGACAGTAATCCAATAGGGATTGTCACTTGCTCTTTTTTTTTTAGACAGAGTTTTGCTCTTGTTGCCCAGGGTGAGGTGCAATGGTGAGATCTCAGCTCATCACAACCTCCACCTCCAGGGTTCAAGCTATTCTCCTGCCTCAGCCTCCCAAGTAGCTGGGATTACAAGCATGTGCCACCATGCCTGGCTAATTTTATATTTTTAGTAGACATGGGGTTTCTCCATGTTGGTCAGGCTGGTCTCAAACTCCGGACCTCAGGTGATCTGCCCGCCTTGGCCTCCCAAAGTACTGGGATTACAGCATTTGCTCTTAATTGTTCCTCAAGTAGTGGGAAAGACAATCTACAGAGCAGTTATGACCTTGCCAGAACCTCGGGGTCTCTGAACAGAAAGATCTATTCTGATCCAATCCAGTTCTCCCTCTGATAAGACTGATCAGAAGGCAGGGATTACTCTACAAACACCAAAGACATTTAACTGTCATAATCCCAAACTCTGAATCATGATCTCAGAAGACGGCTCAAGCCAGATATTCCTACATTTCTCTTCAAAAATCCTAGTTCCACTCTCTTTGCTGCGAGTCCTTGATACAGTTGTAAGACTCAGTTTCCTCATCAGGAAATAATGATTCTAAACCTATCCCACTAAATTGCTGTAAGGATTAAATAAAAAGAATACATGTTAAACATCCCATATTAATGTCTGGCCCTTAGTATGTACTAGATTAATCATTGGCATGTATTGTTACTATTATTATTTTAATTCAATGTTGACAAAGTTTTAGTTTATCCAGTATTTCTTCACTTTTACAACTCTGCTGGATTCCTCATAAAGTTGCAACAATAACAGAGAAAAGCTAGAGACATCTAACCCTTTTTAAAAGTTCTGTTTACTAAATAAGGTACAGGCATATCTCTTTTTATTTTACTCTGCTTTATTGCCCTTTGCAGATATTGTGACTTTTACAAATTGAAGGTTTGTGGCAACTCTGAGTCAAACAAGTCTATTAGTGCCACTTTTCCAACAGCATGTGCTCGCTTAGTGTCTCTGTGTTACATTTTGGTTAGTCTCACAATACTTCAAACTTTTTCATTATTATTATATCTGTTATAGTGATCTGTGATCAGTGATTCCCAGTGTTACTACTGTAATTATTTTCAGCTGCCAAGAACTGCATCCATATAAGACAGTGAACTTAAATAGATGTGTGTGTTCTGAGTGCTCCCCCAACCAACTGTTCCCCAGTCTCTCTTTCTCTCCTTGGGCCTGCCTATTCTCTGGAACACAACGATATTGAAATTTAGGCCACTTAATTAACCCTTCAATGGCCTCTAAGTATTCAAGTGAAAAGAACAGTCATACATCTCTCACTTTAAACCAAAAGCTAGAAATGATTAAGCTTTGCAAGGAAGGCATACCAAAAGCCAAAAAAGACCAAGAGCTAGGCCTCTTGCACTGAAGAGTTAGCTAACTTGTTAATGCAAAAGAAAAGTTCTCAAAAAATATTAAAATATTAATATTACAAGTTCTCAACAAATATTAAAAGTGCTATTCCACTGAAATGATAAGAAAATGAAATAGCCTTATTACTGACAGGAAGAAAATCTGAGTGGGCCGAATATAACATCAAACCAGCCCTAACATTCCCTTGAGCAAAATCCTAATCCAGAGCAAGGCCCTAATTCTCTTCAATTCTATAAAAGCTGAAAGAGGTGAGAAAGCTACAAAAGAAAAGTTTGAAGCTAGCAGAGGTTAGTTCATGAGGTTTAAGAAAAGAACTCATCTCCATAACATTAAAGTACAAGGTGAAGCAGGACGTGCTGATATAGGACCTGCAGCAAGTAATCCAGAAGATACAGCTAAGATAACTGATGAAGGTGGCTATGCACAACAACAGATTTTCAATGCAGACAAAACAGCCTGTATAGGAAGAAGGTGCCATCTGGGTCTTATAGGTAGAGAGGATAAGTCAATGCCTGGCTTCGAAGCTTCAAAGGACAGGCAGACTCTTTTATTAGGAGTTAAGGCACCTGGTGACTTTAAAAGAAAGCCAATGCTCATTTCCCATTTTGAAAATCCTAGGGCTCTTAAGAATTATGCTAAATCTACTCTGCCTGTGCTCTATAAATAAAACAACAAAGCCTGGATGATAGCATATAAGTTTACAACATGGTTTGCCGAATATTTTAAGCTCATTGTTGAGACCTACTGCTCAGAAAAAGTAATTCCTTTAAAAATAATGGCCGGGTGTGGTGGCTCATGCCTGTAATCCCAGCACTTTGGGAGGTCAAGGTGGGCGGATCGCTTGAGCTCAGTAGTTTGAGATCAGCTTGGGCAACATGGTGAAACCCAATCTCTACAAAAAATACAAAAAAAAAAAAAAAAGCTAGGCTTGGTGGTGCATTCCTGTAGTCCCGCCTACTTGAGAGGCTGAGGTGGGATCACTTCAGCCTGAGAGGTAGAGGCTGCAGGGAGCCGAGATCATGCCACTGCCCTAGAGCCTGGGTGACAAAGTGAGACCCTGTCTAAAAATATAAAATAAAATAAAATATAGTTCACTGACAATGTATCTAGTCACCCAAGAGCTCTGATGGAGATGTACAAGGAGATTAATATTGTTTCTATGTCTGCTAACACCAAATTCATTCTGTAGCCCCTGAATCCAGGAGTAATTTTGACTTTCAAGTGTTACTATTTAAGAAATACATTTTGTAAGGCTATAGCTGCCATAGATAGTGACTTCTCTGATGAATCTAGGCAAAGTAAATCGAAAACCTTCTGGAAAAAATTCACCATTCTAGATGGCATTAAGAACATTCCTCATTCACAGGAGGAAGCCAAAATAGCAAAATTAACAGGAGTATGGAAGAAGTTGACTCCAAGACCCTTATGTGTGACTGTGAGGAAGAAGACTTCAGTGGAGGAAGTCACTGCAGGTGTGGTGGCAATAACAAAACAAAACAAAACAAAAAACAGAATTAGAAGTGGAGCCTGAAGATGTGACTGAATGGATTCAATTTCATGATCAAATGTGAACAAATGAAGAGTTGCTTCTTATGGATGAGCAAAAAAGTGGTTTCTTGAGATAGAATCCACTGCTGGTGAAGATGCTGTAAATACTGCTGAAATCACGGCAAAGGATTTAAATGTTACGTAAACTTAGTTGATAAAGCAGCACCAGGGTTTGAGAAGACTGACTCTAATTTTGAAAGAGGTTCTGGCCGGGCGCAGTGGCTCATGCCTGTAATCAAGCACTTTGGAAGGCTGAGGTGGGCAGATCATGAGGTCAAGAGATCGAGACCATCCTGGCCAACAAGGTGAAAACCTGTCGCTACTAAAAATACAAAAATTAGCTGGGCATGGTGGCATGAGCCTGTAGTCCCAGCTACTCAGGAGGCTGAGACAGGAGAATCACTTGAACCGGGGAGGCAGAGGTTGCAGTGAGCTGAGATCGCACCACTGCACTCCAGCCTAGGTGACAGAGCAAGACTCCCTCTCAAAAAAAAAAAAAAAAAAACAAAAAAAGTTCTATGATGGGTAAAATACTAGACAACAGCATCATTTGCTACAGAGAAATCTTTCATTTAAAAAAGGGTCAATCAATGTAGCAAACTTTATTGTTGTCTTATTTTAATTTGCCACCGCCACCCCAACCTTCAGCAACCGCCACCATGATCAGTGGGAGCCATCAACATCAAGGCAAGACCCTCACCAGCAAAAAGATTATGACTCACCGAAGGCTCAAATGATCATTAGCATTTTTAAGCAATAAGGTATTTTTAAATTAAGGTATGTATATTGTTTTTTAAACACAATGCTATTACATACTTAACAGACTATGGTATAGTGTAAACATAACTTCTATATGCACTGGAAAACAAAAAAATTCATATGACTTGCTTTATTGCAATATTCACCTTATTGTGGTGGTGTGGATACAAACCTGCAATATCTCTGAGGTATAGCTGTCCAGTCAAGGATTCAGGTTGTTTTAAATTTGGAGTTTTATTGGGGAAGTATCTAGAGAAGAATGGAAAGCTATATTTTCACACTTTGCATACATGTATCCCAGTCTCACAATTACCCTGGGATTTCTCATCATATAAATTTACTCTACCTAAGATCACATACAACGTGAGCAACAGACAAAAGAGAAGTTTTATACACCAATAACAATCAAGACTCTCAAAAACAAGCTCCTCAATCCAAAAAGACAATCTTGATTCACAAACTTTATAGTATAGGTTCAACACTGAACATAATTATGCTAGAGGTATTCAGCTTTCCTTAAACATCACACCTATTCAAATGCTGGTCAAACTCAACCTTTCTTAGATTGTAAGATCCAACAAGATCAAAGACCAAGGGGACATGACTACCAAGTAACTCTACCATCTATTTATTCTTAATACAGTGCTTTCTGAAATCATGTCTTCTAGCTTTATGGCAACCTCAAGGAAACTCTTAAAATCACTTATTAAGTTACAGCATTACCCTGCAACACAATACCATGCTGCACTGTCATTCTTTAGTTAGATCAGAAACATTGTGGCTAGCAAGAGAGTGTTGAGTTTCCCTGATGCTTTATTTAAGAATGAAAAATTTTAAAATAGTTCAAGAAAAGAAGCAGAAAATAACCAATAAATAGGGGGGTGGGAATTGCCTCTACTGGCAACTCTAGAAGAAGAGAGTTCCATACCCATCTTCAAGTGTCTCCAAAGAGAAAGAGTTGCAGATCACTTTGATGGTTAAGGGAATCTCTAGAAGAGGCACTTAAGTAACTGACACAAGATTTAAGCTACATAGTTAGTAGCAAATAAGCAAATGTGACTGAGAATTTGCTCAGTCAATACAAATACAGAAGGTATAGGGAGAAAGTTGCTTTAAAAAGGACAGAAAGGGTTGCCCAGAGGTAGGCTGTCTGGAAAATTCCACCTGCTTTCCTCAGGACTTTACTATACCCAAGAAATTTACAGAGCAGTTAGTTCCTAGATACATATAGGACCCACATAGGCATCTTTACATTTATTATTCTAAACTTTCCAAGTGTTAGGGTTATTAGATCTACTAAGATAATAATTAAAAGATGTCCTATAAAATGGCTTTTAAGCCTAAGATAAAACATGTACAATAATCAAATACAACAGAAGCCACATACTCATTCAAATGTGAAATCAGCTCCTCAGTTAAAACTAAAAGTCATATTATTAAACGTGAAACTACAAGACTACAGGATCAATTTTTAATTCACATCTCATTTACTTCTGGGAAGAAGAAATAAATTTAGAAGATAATATGTACTCACATGTATCTCACTTTAGGCAACAGATACAAACTGGAAACATTGAGTAATCAAACATTTATACACCAAATTAACTCCTACACAAATTCTGAGATGAATTCATTCCAAGAGAATACTGATGGGAAGAACAATATCAACTTTATTGGTACAGCTTTTATTATTTTCAAAATACTTTCACAAAATATAATTTGATCTTTACATCAATTCTGTGAAAAAGACAGAGGAGACATTTAATTCCAGTCACTTACTGAACACTTACTAAGTGCCAGCCAAGAGCTAGCCACTAGCGATACTACTGGAATGACTAACATCCCGCTTGGCCCAGGACTGAAGAGTTTCTTGGGACATGGAACTTTCAGTGCTAAAACAAAGTCCCCGGCAAGCCAAGATGGTTGGTCACCCTAGCAAAAATCAATATGGCACAGACACTGTCCTCAAGGAGCTCAGTATTTAATATTATGATTCCCTAAAACTGAAGTTCAGCTAAGTTCAATTATTTACCTAAGGTCAAACAGCTAATAAGAGAAACAGAGCCCAGAGAAACCAGGTCTTCCAACTCCTACTTTATACTCTTGTCTCCTATATTATTCAACATCTGAAAAAAAAAAAAAACATTTTGCCCATAAGATATGATTTTTAACTTTTATAAGTACAGAAAATTAAATACACAAATACACTAGACAGAGATTTAATACCTCAAGCCATAATCAAAGGCTCTAACTTATCTACCACACTTAAAAAGAACCTAACAAGTTTCGTTTTACTCGACAATATTAAACATACGTTACATAGTTAAATCATAATGCCAAGGACTTCTGTGAGGTTTCTTATACTATCCTAGTATATTTTAATTAACATTCATTCATTGAGCAATACTTGTACAGTATTTACTGTACAGTATTTACTGACTACATATAACGACACTGTGTCCTCCCAGAACTTTTTGCATGCCTAAAAGGGTAGCATTTACATATCAGAAGCATAATCATGTTCATATATGTCTTCTCACTAGATTCTAAGAATACTGGTTCTGCATTCACACCACGCAGCACAGGACCTACTACCTAGTTGGCATTTATTTGATGGGGTTCAGGACATACGTACCTGAGTAGGACACACTCCCCCAAAACATTTTAAGCTGAACATATCTGGGAAAAACAAAGAAGCTGGAAGGGCAGTCTCTGTTCTCCTCTTCCCCTTCTCCCCTGAAGTAGGTCATGAACACTACAAAAGCTTTTCTGACCTACTCAGGAAGCGAGTTGCAAGATCCTCACTGAAGAGGTGCCCTCCATATCCCCAAAAGAAAGAAACATCCTAATCTTTGAAGACACAAAGTCACACAGAGTAGAATCTGAACAAATAGGCCTTGCTAAATTCCCCCCAGCTGACTAACATTAGATCACACTTTTTTATCCAATCATGCTTCACGATTATCCACTTCCTCATCAAGCCCAGCATAAAATATACACAGATTTACCCCTTTCTTCACGTCTTCATTTCCTTATGAAGGCTCCTGTGTCACTTTATTTATTATAGTAAATAAATCTGTATGCTTCTCTCTTGTTGATCTGTCTTTTGTTATAGGGGCCTCCGCCATGCACCTAGCAATGGGTGAGAAAAAGATATTTTTTCTCCCCCACACATTCAAAGGATAAATATAAGGTATATGGGCAATATCAAGTAAAATACTCATAAGGAATATATAATTTAGTTAGAGATGCACATAAATAACCTCACAGAAGTAATGGCAAATCTGACTGGTATAGGTTATGAAGTTACCAGGAATTTAAAAGAGAGAGAAGATGAATTCCTCACAAAGAATCCTATGCCCAAATAATATCTTACACAGAACCCTAACATACAAGAAAATTAGATATAGATCTGTTCCAGTTAAAGCACCCCTCACTCCCAAACAAAAGAAAAACTCATGGCAGTCCCAGAAGCACCTCCACAGATTTCCAAAACTCCACAGATTAAAGATCAATTCTAGCTCCAAAATACTTCCCAAAATGCTTTCCCACTCCAACTACCAAGCTAAGCCAAGGAACAACCCTCTCTTACAGTCTCTTACATATCATCCTAATTGATATCAAGACCTACTACTGTACCTAACACATAATATTAATATAAGCTCAATAAATATTGTGTGAAATGGAAAAAAAACACAACCAGACAGCTTATTAAATGAAGATCTTCATTTCAATTAGCAAATAATATTACTATATTTAGAACATTTCAATTTCTTATAGTCTTTGCTGTTCCAAAATGTTACCATTTTTAGAAACTGTGTTCAAGTCAGAAATACTCAGCTTTGTGATTTTCCCCAAGTAAATCTAACCCTTTTTTTTGGTTTTATGCTATGGGGACAAAGGCAAATAAGTTACATAATCTTATACTGGTGCAATAAATGGACCCACCTTAATTAAAAGGATGTCTAAAATAACTGGCAAGTCTAACAGTTATGATTCAATTAAAAACTTTCAGCCTTTAATCTATCATATCCTTTAAACAGCACTAGCAGTTGGCAAGAGCAATTCAGCATTACAGCTTGGTCCTTTACAACTTTTCCCTGCTTTTTCTACAATGAATGATAAAATTAACCAAAAACCTTTCGGAACAAAAAGTTTACATAAGAGAAGGCACTTAAAACAGGCTTTTAATTTGAAAATAAAATGTTAACAGAGATGTAGAATATTAAAGATAAACACCACAGAAATCCTCTTTATCTGCAGTGCATTTTAATGAGAATAAAACATTTCCTAAAAGATACTGAACTTGAAAAACAAAATTGTGTTACAGGGTTATGCTGTCACTCAGTGAGTGCTTTCAGAGTTCCCTTGAGGTTGTCAGAACAATAGGAACATGATTTTTCAAAGTGCTGTATTAGGAATAAATAGACAGGGTAGTTACTTGATAGCCATGTCCCCTTGGTATTTGATCCTGATGGGTTTTACAATCTAAGAAAGGTTGGTTTCAACCAGAGTTGGAACAGGTGTAATGTTTACGGAAATTTGAATACCTATAGCATCATGTTCACTATGTTGAACCTATACCTAATTTTCTCAAATAATTTCCCCTCTTCCCTCCAAATATTTTACCCCCAAATACGAGTAAGTGAATATGCATGTATTCACCTTTAAGAATTTCGTTTCCTTTTATAGTCTGTTCACTTAGACCATCGCATCTGCAACAAGCCTGCCATTCCCACATCCCCTACCAAGCTCTACAACCAAGATATAGCCTAGTCACGTGTGACCAAACCAGATGGGAATATCTGATCTTAAGGCAGGCAGTCCACAGCTGGCCAGCAACCCCTGATATAGCTCATCCCATATAAGAATTATTAGCTGAGTCAATCAGATTCCCTCACTCAGGAATGTAAAGTGGGATATACTGAGAAAATGATGCAGTTAGAAGAACTAAAGCTAAAATAGAAATATCAAAGGAGCTTTGATGATCATTCAGTATGCTCAACTGTAAACACTTAAGAGTAAAAAGAAACTATAAAGAAAAGATAAACTGTACTCAGTAGTAGGTAAAGAAGCTATAAAGTAGTAAACCGAAAGTACAGCAAATATATAAAAGCATACATTTGTGGCTGGGCGCGGTGGCTCACGCCTGTAATCCCAGAACTTTGGAAGGCTGAGGTGGGTGGATCACCTGAGGTCAGGAGTTCGAGACCAGCCTGACCAAAATGGTGAAACCCCGTCTCTACTAAAAGTACAAAAATTAGCTAGGCGTGGTGGCACGTGCCTGTAATCTCAGCTACTCGGGAGGCTGAGGTAGAAGACTCACTTGAACCTGGGAGGTGGAGGTTGCAGTGAGCTGAGATCGTGCCATTGTACTCCAGCCTGGGCAACAAGAGTGAAACTCTGTCTCAAAAAAATAAAAAAATAAAAAAATAAAAAAAAAGTATACATTTGTATATAAATGCATAAAGTAGCTGAGGCAATTCAGTTCTGTAGAACTAGAATGAGACACCATCTTTTTTCATTTTTTATTTTTTGCTTTTCTTTCTTAACTCTTCCCTCAGCAGAATCAACCCACAAACACCTTGTTGCTAAGGGCTCCTAGAGAAGAAACAACTGATTAAAAGATGAGTTTATGACATTCAAAACTTGGCAAAGTAGTTAGTAACCCCAATTTACAGATGAATAAACAAGCCCAGAGAGAATTCAAAATACATTGTTCTAAGTCATGAAAAAGGAACTGAAATCCAGGTCCTGTGACTCCTAATCTAACACTATCGATATCTTACTGTACTGTTTCTCTGAGTCACGTCTAAGGCTTCCAATTACACCTCATGTGCCGCATACACACACACACATACACACACACACACACACCCCTTTTAAGAACAAATTTGGATCTTGTACATTCTATGAGGAGAATGATCAAATTGCTTCTCCAACCCAACTGAACATTCCGATGACGCCATACAATTATTGATACATGTTTACCAATAGTCTTATACGCACCAAACCAGAAGAGCTACAAAGGGGACAGATAAAGGGAAATACATAAGAAGCATATCATTTACTCTTTTTAAAAAAGTTTCTGGGATTTATAATCCCAGATAATAGATAAGTATACATCAATTACCTGTACCACGCTTAATAGTAACAATATCTCAGCTATTCAAGTTGTTCCACGGACCAGTGCTAGTCCACAAACTACTGCAGTTCACAATGGGATAAAGAAATTAAGAATAAGAGTTTAGAAATTTTTATAGTTACTGGACACAGCTATAACATTTTTATTACATTTTTAAAAATATTGTCTATAATGGATTCAAAATTTAGGGTTTAAAAAAAGTCCTTTACCACAGATAATTTGAGAAGCACTGCTAGACTACATAAACAGAATTAGTATGATTCCCCACATACCCAGATTATAATATGAGAATTTCTCCTATTGTTCAACTAAATGTATACTTCTAAAATGTACACTTTTGAATTTGGAAAAAAATTTGAACAAATGAACAATGTAGTAGGAAACTGGCATACCATTCAGGAAATAGTTTTTAAATTTGTTGTTGGAGGTTGATTATTGTACATGACTTACCCACATGGAAAAATAATCTATTTTCTGTTTTCTTCTAGGTTACAAAGAAATGAAAACTGCTATTTTGAGGTCAAAGATAAATTTAAAGTTAGGTTTCTTGAAAAATTAAAAAAAAAAGAAAATTCATTAAAGATATGGAACATAGATTTCTTGAAGTATGACACAGGCTTAAATGTGGAGATAGGTAAATACAAAAACATGAGTTGATGGCCAGAAAATGAGTACCAAAATATCAAAAATCGAGCCCAGGAGGTCAAGGTTACAGTCAGCTGTGACTGCACCACTTCATTCAAGCCTGGATGACAGAGCAAGACCCTGTCTCACACACGGAAAAAAAATAATGGCACTATGTGATATAAGAAAATTTCCTTTCAGGGGGTAGAGATTTAAAGTGAAGTACATATTTGTAAAATAACACAGTGTCCCATTTTGCTTTGAAATAATTCAGCCAAAAAAAAAAAAAGGCAGAAAAGCAGAAGAATCAGAAGGAAGAAGATGGAGAGGGAGGGGGAGGCAGCAGCACTACCACCAGCAGCAGCAGCAGCACAAGCAGCCATGGGGAAAATCCTGGTAACTGTTCAATCTAGGTACTGCGTATATATTGTACTCCTTCTCTTGAGTATGTTTGAAATTTTCTTTATAAAAAAGCCAATCTACTTAGCTAGAAATATTTCTATTTCTGTGGATAAATTCCTCGACACATACCCCCTCCCAAGACTAAACCAGGAACAAGCTGAATCTCTGAATAGACCAATAACAGGAGCTGAAATTGAGGCAATAATTAATAGCTTACCAACCAAAAAAAGTCCAGAACCAGACGGATTCAAAGCTGAATTCTACCAGAGGTACAAGGAGGAGCTGGTACCATTCCTTCGGAAACTATTCCAATCAATAGAAAAAGGGGGAATCCTCCCTAACTCATTTTATGAGGCCAGCATCATCCTGATACCAAAGGCTGGCAGAGACACAACAAAAAAAGAGAATTTTAGACCTTATCCCTGATGAACATTGATGCAAAAATCCTCAATAAAATACTGGCAAACTGAATCCAGCAGCATATCAAAAAGCTTATCCACCATGATCAAGTGGGCTTCATCCCTGGGATGCAAGGCTGGTTCAACATAGGCAAATCAATAAATGTAATCCAGCATATAAACAGAACCAATGACAAAAACCACATGATTATCTCAATAGATGCAGAAAAGGCCTTCGACAAAATTCAACAGCCCTTCATGCTAAAAACTCTCAATAAATTAGGTATTGATGGGATGTATCTCAAAATAATAAGAGTTATCTATGACAAGCCCACAGCCAATATCATACTGAATGGGCAAAAACTGGAAGCATTCCCTTAGAAAACTGGCACAAGACAGGGATGCCCTCTCTCACCACTCCTATTCAACTCCTATTCTCTATTCAGAGATTCAGCTTGTTCCTGGTTTAGTCTTGGGAGGGGGTATGTGTCGAGGAAGTTCTGGCCAGGGCAATCAGGCAGGAGAAAGAAATAAAGGGTATTCAATTAGGAAAAGAGGAAGTCAAATTGTCCCTGTTTGCAGATGACATGATTGTATATCTAGAAAACCCCATCGTCTCAGCCCAAAATCTCCTTAAGCTGATAAGCAACTTCAGCAAAGTCTCAGGATACAAAATCAATGTGCAAACATCACAAGCATTCTTATACACCAATAACAGACAAACAGAGAGCCAAATCATGAGTGAACTCCCATTCACAATTGCTTCAAAAAGAATAAAATACCTAGGAATCCAACTTACAAGGGACGTGAAGGACCTCTTCAAGGAGAACTACAAACCACTGCTCAAGGAAATAAAAGAGGACACAAACAAATGGAAGAACATTCCATGCTCACGGGTAGGAAGAATGAATATCGTGAAAATGGCCATACTGCCCAGAGTAATTTATAGATTCAATGCCATCCCCATCAAGCTACCAATGACTTTCTTCACAGAACTGAAAAAAACTACTTTAAAGTCCATATGGAACCAAAAAAGAGCCCGCATTGCCAAGTCAATCCTAAGCCAAAAGAACAAAGCTGAAGGCATCACGCTACCTGACTTCAAACTATACTCCAAGGCTACAGTAACCAAAACAGCATGCTGCTGCTACCAAAACAGAGATATAGACCAATGGAACAGAGCCCTCAGAAATAATACCACACATCTACAACTATCTGATCTTTGACAAACCTGACAAAAACAAGAAATGGGGAAAGGATTCCCTATTTAACAAATGGTGCCGGGAAAACTGGCTAGCCATATGTAGAAAGCTGAAACTGGATCCCTTCTTTACACCTTATACAAAAATTAATTCAAGATGGATTAAAGACTTACATGTTAGACCTGAAACCATAAAAACCCTAGAAGAAAACCTAGGCAATACCATTCAGGATATAGGCATGGGCAAGGACTTCATGTCTAAAACACCAAAAGCAATGGCAACAAAAGCCAAAATTGAAAAATGGGATCTAATTAAACTCAAGAGCTTCTGCACAGCAAAACAAACTACCATCAGAGTAAACAGGCAACCTACAGAATGGGAGAAAATTTTTGCAACCTACTCATCTGACAAAGGGCTAATATCCAGAATCTACAAAGAAATCAAACAAATTTACAAGAAAAAAACAACCCCATCAACAAGTGGGCGAAGGATATGAACAGACACTTCTCAAAAGAAGACATTCATGCAGCCAACAGACACATGAAAAAATGCTCATCATCACTGGCCATCAGAGAAATACAAATCAAAACCACAATGAGATACCATCTCACACCAGTTAGAATGGCAATCATTAAAAAGTCAGCAAACAACAGGTGCTGGAGAGGATGTGGAGAAATAGGAACACTTTTACACTGTTGGTGGGATTGTAAACTAGTTCAACCATTGTGGAAGTCAGTACGACTATTCCTCAGGGATCTAAAACTAGAAATACCATTTGACCCAGCCATCCCATTACTTGGTATACACCCAAAGAACTATAAATCATGCTGATATAAAGACACATGCACACGTATGTTTACTGCGGCACTATCCACAATAGCAAAGACTTGGAACCAACCCAAATGTCCATCAATGATAGACTGGATTAAGAAAATGTGGCACATATACACCATGGAATACTATGCAGCCATAAAAAATGATGGGTTCATGTCCTTTGTAGGGACATGGATGAAGCTGGAAACCATCATTCTCAGCAAACTATCACAAGGACAAAAAACCAAACACTGCATGTTCTCACTCATAGGTGGGAACTGAACAATGACAACACTTGGACACAGGAAGGGGAACACCACACACTGTGGCCTGTTGAGGGGTCGGGGGAGGGGGAGGGATAGCATTAGGAGATACACCTAATGTAAATGATGAGTTAATGGGTGCAGCATACCAACATGGCACAAGTATACATATGTAACAAACCTGCACGTTGTGCACATGTACCCTAAAACTTAAAGTATAATAAAAAAAAATTTATATTTCTGAAAGAAATGAAGATGCTTATTCTACTTAAAATCCCTTACAACTTAAAAATGAAATCTATGTATTTAATGTCCTTTGATGGACTTTACAAAGCACCAATAAAGGGAAACACTAAAAAGTACTTTTAAAAACAATACCAGGAAACAATGTAGAGGATGTTCAAAGTGTAACAACACCAATTCAGTCATATTTTTAGCTTTCTCTACAGCTAATAATAATAATAAAAGCCAACATAGTAGCAGACATGTACCATTAATGATTACTAGACCCTTTGGCATTGCCATATGAAGTCTAATTCCCCAAAGTTGTCAATTATAGCTTGGTAATATCCTCTTGGTTAGATATTGCTTGAAGATATAGAAGGCTTTTCTACCAGCTTCCTTCCTGCTTTATTACCCATAATTCAAGGTTTGTTTTTGGTTTTGTTTTTCATTTCCACTCAGAGTTCAGAGATCATGACTGCTAGAAAATTTGGAGAATACTATGTTAGTAACATAACAATCACTATTGCCTAAAAAAATTTTATAAGCTATTGATTTATTGATAGACATGAACCTAGTCATATACAGTCCTTGATTTCTAAGAATTTAAACAATTGAGTAAAAAGTGAATTCCAAAATACTTTTCATTTAAAAAAAATAAGTAATGTCCCTACTATTTAACTTTGATACACATATTCTTGAAGTGGCATTGAAAGAACCACACCGTGCTATCTCCTAGGGGAAAACAAATACTTAAGGTCGGATATTCAATGTATTACTCT
Organism: Pongo abelii; assembly: GCF_028885655.2. Taxonomy (NCBI): domain Eukaryota; kingdom Metazoa; phylum Chordata; class Mammalia; order Primates; family Hominidae; genus Pongo; species Pongo abelii. The sequence continues at coordinate 167,862,676 of NC_085928.1, read as the reverse complement.
TTCAGATAGTACCATTGCCTTCAATCTTTTCTTTAAAAGTGGAAAGGCCATCTCTGATCCGTAATTTTAAAGCCTGCCTGAATCCCTTTCAAAGATTTTATTTCACAACCTGAAAGTATATTATTAATATTTTTCTGAAGGTTCCCTCCCAGATTTCAAACAATCAACCAGGATTTTAGAAACTAACATCCTGGAAATCAGTGTTAGACTTGATCTGATCTAGCATATACCTGACGATGCACACAACTCTTCTTCTGGAGGTAGAGATAATCAAACACAGGTTAGACTTTCAAAAAGCCTCCTTAACAAAGGCCTCAAGTAGATTACTTTTTTAAATACCTGTATTGGAAATGTAGAAGTCAATCGTTCATTCTATCTACTGAATCTACTATTAGGATTTGCTGAAATACAATACTAGGTACCACCATGCTAGGAACTGATGATACAAAATTAGTAAGACTTGATCGCTGTCTTAAGGGAAGCCTATGACACAAGTGAAGGAGAGAGAGGCACTTGAAAAAACTGGCATTTTCTTCATCCCTCCAAATCTCATGTTGAAATATAATCCCCAGTGTTGGAGGTGGGGCCTGGTGGGAGGTGTTCGGGTCATCAGGGTGGATCCCTCATGAACGGCATGAACGGCATGGTGCTGTCTTCTAGACAGTGAGTTCTATGGCGATCTGGTTTGTTTGAAAGGGTGTGACACTTTTCCCACTCTCTCTTGCTCCCACTCTCACCATGTGATGTGCTGGCTCCCCCTTTGCCTTTCACCATGATTATAAACTTCCTGAGACCCTCACTAGAAGCAGGTGTTGGCACTATGCATCACATCTACCCTGCAGAAGTGATGCAAGAATGGACTAACTGTTGGTACGAAAAATAAACTACTCCAAAAGTACTCCACAATGAACCATTCCAAGATGGCTACAGGATCAACCCACTTAATATTTTTATAAGTTATCTAGAACAAGAAACAATACTGAAATCTTCTAATATGAAGATGACGAGAAATGTCAATACTAACAAAGATCAACAATTAGAAAAACTAGGGAGATACATATAAAGAAACAAAAATCTACAACGAAGGTAAGCATAATATAATAGATTTAATGGATAATAAAACTTTCAAATTATGAGGATTAAGTTCTTAAAAATCCTCATGGTAGGATAAATCTTTCTTTCTTTCTTTCTTTATTTTTTGAGACGGAGTCTCACTCTGTTGCCCAGGCTGGAGTGCAGTGGCACACTCCTGGCTCACTGCAACCTCTGCCTCCTCAGTTCAAACGATTCTCCTGCCTCAGCCTCTAGAGTAGCTGGGACTACAGGCATGCACCACCACGCCCGGCTAATTATTGTATTTTTAGTAGAGACGGGGTTTCACCATATTGGCCAGGCTGGTCTCGAACTCCTAAGATCAAGTGATCCACCTATATCAGCCTCCCAAAGTGCTGGGATTACAGGCATGAGCCACCACGCCTGGCCGAGAAATCTTAGATAAGGAACTCATAACCTAATTTTTTAATGAGATTGCAAGACAATCTATAATGGTTCACAAATGCTTTATATTCCCTAAAATGAAATACGGGGAACAAAGAAGACACTGAATGGCTACCAATGGTATTTCTCTACCCTAAACTGGTAATAAGCTACACTCTTAAGTAGTATTAGAACTTAAGATGAAATAGGTAAATACATGGGGCTAAAATAAGAAGGAAAGGATGTAGTTAGTTACTGGGAAGGACCTGCCTCCTCCCTTAGCTCATAGATATTTATACTTGCATAGTCATTTAAGTTTAATTCTAAAAGCTGCCTGAATATTTCTGACATTAGCATAAATGTGTCCTTAACCAGGAGGTCCATGGAGTTTTAGGACTTCTGTGAATCCTGTTAAAGAACATGCAAAATTATGCATGTAAATATATGAAATTTTACATAAAGATGATCCATACTTCTCATCAGATTCACCCTTTGACATCACACTTTATACCTGATGTGACCCAAGAAAGGTTAAGAATCAACCACCAACCAGATTTTCCTGCCATGAGCCAAAAAAACTGGAATTTTCTACATCCTTTGGATAAAACGTGGAATAGAAGCTGTGGACTTCTTTGGAAGTCTCTTTACACTTCATTATTGGCTATAATTCATTCACACCTCGTCTGAAGGTCCATTCTTAGACTCTGCTTAGACATTTTCTCAAAATAGAGACTTTAAAAACATCCATACCTATTAATTCCTATAAAAAGCTTTGATTTTTAAAAAGCATTTGAGGCAAAATATTAGTTACCAGTTTTATAAATTAATAAAAATGCTCCATGATACTACAGCTCTCTGGTATTTAGCCTGAGAGCTTTAATTCCATAGTCAATATTCCTCAAGCTTGATTACAGGAGAGTCATTTTAAATCCTCTCTAGCAGGAAGAGTCTTTTCCTTTATGTAACACTACTAGACATTTACCTGGGCAGTAATATCTCTAACAGCATAAACAATGTTTCTTTTTAATCTTTTCTTGCCCAATATCACAAAAGCTACAAATATCACATGGTAGTACACATAGCACAATGATAAAATATAATACATTTTCATGATACTTAGTATATATGTGACCAATCACCTAAGAGGAAATTGGCAGAAGAACAAAAGTAGAAACAAGTGACTCAGATGTCCAGCAGAGGTTCTGAAAAACATATACAGTACAGAAGTAAATCTACATTAGATCTGAATTTCAAATAAGGCAAACTCATAAATGAGAAGGGATTATTACACTCATAAAATAAGAGAGCTCTGGAAAGAGATCTGGGAGTCATTACATACTGTTTCCTGAACAGTAACATGTCCAATGTGCTGTTACAGTCAGAAAGGCCAATGGTAATAGTGGCCATTAGCAGAGTGCATACTGGAAACAGAAAACAAAATACTACCTAAGTCTATTTTATATAAAACCATTTCTTAACAAGAGCCTGACAATCCATGTAAGTAAAAATAAAATTTTTAGGAAGGTAAGGGCTGGGGGCCTCCCGTATGAAAGTGAACCATAAAACTTTTAAATCTACAGCCTGAAAATAATGCTGAAAGGTAACTGGCTCAAAATGCACAGATTCCAGAGGCAAGAGGTAGTGATAGAGGGTGAACATAGATTATTTCACAAATAACAGAACCAATGAAAACCCCAAAATCTCTAGTTTGGAGAAGAAAATAATTTACAGAGTAGAGAATGCTAATAAGTTATTTCATAACTTCTCACAATAATCCTGTGAGGAAAAAATTTACCATGTATTTCAACATAAATCTTTGGAAGAAAGATTAGAATGCAAAATGTCCTTCCCACATTTAATTAAAAAAAAAAAAAAAAAAAAAAAAGACTAACTGGATTCAGGCCCAGCATGGTGGCTCAAGCCTGTAAATCCAAGCACTTTGGGAGGCCAAGGTGGGCAGATTACTTGAGATCAGAAGTTCAAGACCAGCCTGGCCAACATGGGGAAACCATCGTCTCTACTAAAAATACAAAAATTAGCCAGGCGTGGTGGCACACGCCTGTCATCTCAGCTACGCGGGAGGCTGAGGAAAGAGAATCACTTGAGCCTGGGAAGTGGAGGTTGCAGTGAGCCGAGATCATGCTACTGCACTCCAGCCTGGGCAACAGAGTGAGGCTCCATCTCAAAAAAAAAAAGACTAATTGGATTCAGTAAAAAGCATCTTTAGCTATTAATTTCACGTCTCTGTGAATGCAGTTTATTCTAAGTATTAAACACACACAAGAAGTTACTGAAGTGCACCACTATCAGGAACATACAATTTAATATGCAGTTTCATATGGTACTATCTGCACTTCCTGATGTAGTTGTATGCTTGCAGCACCCACAAGATAAACATGCTTATTAAAATAAAACTTTTTTTTTTTTTTCAGACTAAGTCTTGCTCTGTTGCCCAGGCTGGAGTGCAGTGGCACGATCTCAGCTCACTGCAACCTCCACCGCACAGGTTCAAGCGATTCTCCTGCCCTGCCTTAGCCTCCTGAGTAGCTGGGATTACATGCACTCGCCACCAGACCCAGCTAATTTTTGTATTTTTAGTAGAGACAGGGTTTCACCATGTTGGCCCGGCTGGTCTCGAACTCCTGACCTCAGGTGATCCGCCTGCCTGAGCCTCCCAAAGTGCTGGGATTACAGGTGTGAGCCACCGTGTCTGGCCAAAATCAAATATTCATTCTCAAAAAATTATAGTAAGTACTAGAATAAAATGTCATCAAATATTAAGCAGTGTTTTTAGAAAACAGAACAAATATGATGATCTTTTAAGAAACAGATTTATAAATACTCTAGATCCTTCCTCACCAAACAATGAGTGAAACATAGATGAAACAAAATGAAAGTAAAGAGTATAATTAAGGAATTATTTACTTAAAATCAACCCCACCATAAAACACACAACAGTGTACCTACTTTTAAACTACTTAAATATTTTAAGTAATCATTATTAATTTTTTTGGCAAGATTCTACAATTCTGCAATTTCACAGGAATCAGTTGGGGAAAATAATTTTAACTTAATGAATTATCCTTTTCCTCCTGCATACATCATGGAATACAGGAAACATTATTTTCTATAGTTTGTTATAATACAATGATGGAAAAGAATAAGTAAACAAAGATACAGAGAAAAAATAAAAAGGAAATCTTATGACAATAAGTTCATTTAAAGCAGGGACTGCATTTAAGTGTTTGCCACATTCAAGGAGCCACCCAATAAAACTGCTTAGTAGTTAGTTAAATCTAATAGTAGTGCTTATGTCGAGCCACCTTGGTAAACTCTGGGCCGGGCTCTGCCCAGGAAACAAAGCACACCCCACATACAATTCTCTCAATCTTTCCGTCACTCTACATAAATGAGGCACAAGAAATAGCAAGAAATTTGGTACTGCCAAAACAAAAATCACCTCAACCAAAAGCACATATTAAATGTCTCCAACTTGACACTGTGCTAAATATTGCATAAAGAAGTGCAGTCACTGTCTGGTTATCTATACCAGTGAAGAGGAGCCATGGAAATTGAACATGGACAGATCATCCACTCAGCTGATTTGGGGTCATAGCCCCTCTCTGCACAACGTGGAAACTTAGCTGAAAAACAGAAAAGTAGCTCTAACTTCGTTAAGCAATAAAGGGTACATTCAGTCAATTCAGGAGCCCCCAACTAGAGGTCCCCACAATGTGGTTGCCATCCCAGGTGGAAATCTGGTCCCTAATTGTAACTGGGCAACAAAGGGCTCCAATGTGAGTCAAGACGTGAAACACTAAAATGGCACTGCGGTTAAAAAGCTGAGAAAAAAACGTCTATGAAAAAGTCATCTAGGGCTGGGCACAGTGGCTCAAGCCTGTAATCAGCATTTTGGGAGGCTGAGGCGGGCAGATCACGAGGTCAGATCACGAGGTCAGGAATTCGAGACCAGTCTGGCCAACATGGCGAAACCCTGTCTCTACTAAAAATATGAAAATTAGCCAGGCGTGGTGGTGGGTGCCTGTAATCCCAGCTACTCAGGAGGCTGAGGCCGGAGAATCGCTTCAACCCAGGAGGCGGAGGTTGCGGTGAGCTGAGATGGTGCCACTGTACTCCAGCCTGGGCGACAGGTGCAAGACTCCATCTCAAAAAAAAAAAAAGAAAAAGAAAAAGAAAAAGTCATCTATTTTGTCACTAGACAATAGAGTTCTTCTGCCAACTAAGAACTTCAGTATGCTGAATCTACTAATTTTTGGAAATAAGGTCAACTAATTAATTTTTACAATATTCCTTTTAGATCTAAAGAATGAATTTTGACTTTAAAGCCTTAAAACTGATTTAAAATACCTAAAAACTGCAAGGGCATCATCTTAAAGCAAAATAGCAAAATAATAGTGTTATTTTATATATATATATATATTTAATTGGCTCAGTATTATATATCTCCATAAAACCTTTTATTCAATATTAATCACTGACTTTTATTTAAAAATTTAGTGATTTCTAAATAATACTTAACAGTTCACTTTTTGCCATATTCAGATTACACATTATATTAAAATCCTAATTAAAGCAACTTGACTGAGAAGTAGAAAGTGAGGTGAGGGGAGAGTACCCAATTTTTTAAATGAGCTTATTAATTCAATAGGTTTCAAAAATCCATCTGTTTTGCATGTCAGTGTAAAAGTGCTGCTCATTCCAGTTGAGGAAATAATGAAAATAAATAGTGACCTGAATAAAAGTTAACTGCATGCATGGTTAGACTCATGGTCTGGGCTTCTTTATTTTGGATAAATTTTATTAAAATGGACTACCTCAGGTAAATGAAAGAACGATAGAAACACACATTTATTTAACAGTGTTCTTACAAGAACAGAGATTTTTAGAACTTGAATTGATAACCTCTTGTACTTATATGTGTGACCCATTTTACACTCAACTTATCATCCTCAAGCAAACGGCTCACTTTCAGACTATCTGTCCAAGAACAATGTTGCCCAGTTTTGCTCGTCCACAATTTTCTCGTTTTCTCTATTGCTCCTGCATGATCTCCACACCCATTGAAAAACTGGAAGGGGAAAGGAAAAAAAAGAAAAAACACTCTGCAAAAAGAAAACCATAAAGTCACCACACACTGAAGAGAACCATTTCTGCCACCATTACTTGCTTACCTTATCTTCTCTAGTCTTAGCTTCCTCACCTAAAAGAAACAGTATAAAATAACCTTTTAGCCCTAAAAATTCTGTACCTCTATAAGACCTCACAGCCACCTCTGAAAGCTATTAATCAGATAAACAAAAACTCACATACGAAAAGCATTTTCAATACAAATATACAACAGAATAAGAATTTAGCTCAGTGCAAACTAGAGCTCTGTAGGGAAGCAAGTAGAAGTTTACCAAACAAGCAATAGCATCAATGTAATTGTTCAGTTCCTTTTAACGGATTTAATTATAACTATTTTAGAGCATGGTAACATGGCAAAATAGTAGGTACATCTAATTGGTTTTTAAAAAAAACTTAAAAATGATATTTTAAAATAATTTAAATAATATACATTATGAAACTTATTTTCATGTAATTTCGAATCAAATTAGAACTAGAATGAGCCTAATACTTGATACATGAAGATACTGAGACTCAGGCTGATTCAGAGCTCTTTCCATGCTATCCCTAATTTGTCTGTAATGCCACCTTCTATAATTTCAAATTAGTTTCTACGTGGTAGAAATGCAAATTAAGTGAGGAGTGATTATGATCAAGCTTACAGCTCAATCTATAAGTTGAAAATGAGTAAGACTGCGTGCATATCCATGTTTCCTTGACAAAGTAGGCTCTGCTTTACCATGCTTGCTAAAATTCTGCCTAAGGAAATCCCAGCCTAAGGAAATGTCTTTAAGTAAAGACCTAAAAGATTAATTAGAGATCATGAGTGGGAGAAAAGTACATTTTGAGCAGAGGCAACCAACCACATGTTCAAGGGTCCTTAGACATGAAAAGAAAACTGTTTAAACACTACAAGTATGACTAGCATTGGAAAGATGTGATTGAAAAGGCAGGAAGCAGTCAGATCACAAAGGGACTTAAAGCCTTGTCAACATTTTGGGTTTTATTCTAAACCACTGAAATAAAGGAGGTCCTATCAGATTTGCATTTTGCATTGCATTTTGGCTACCATGTGAAGAAAAAAATTGGAGGGAAAACTCCAGAAAAAAAAAAAAAACATTAAAAATTTACACTATAGGCCAGGTGCAGTGGCTCATGCCTATAATCCCAGCACTTTGGGAGGCCTAGGCAGGTAGATCACTTGAGGTCAGGAGTTCGAGACCAGCCTAGCCAACATGGTGAAACCCTGTCTGTACTAAAAATTCCAAAAAAAAAAAAAAAAATTAGCTGGGTGTGGTGGTGCATGCCTGTAACCCCAGCTACTCGGGAGGCTGAGGCAGGAGAATCACTTGAACCCAGGAGATGAAGGCTGCAGTGAGCCGAGGTTGTGCCACTGCACTCTAGCCTGGGTGACAGAGCGATATTCTGTCTCAAAAAAAAAAAAAATTACACTATAATTTGGAAATGACTATTTCTCTTCTGCTAATATCCAAAACACATTCTGAGCCTCACAAAACAACATGTGGCAGTAAACAGCACAGTTAAGAACTTACACTAAGTTTAAATATTATGTTATTAGCTGGTATGGTATTTTGGTTCATCAAATATTGAGATGATAAACCAAAAATAACAACTTTTATGTAATTAAATTAGTTTTAAGGAATTTAGAGGTATTATGCACATTTACCAGAATCTTTATAAAAAGCTAGAAAAAAATTATCAATAAATTAATCACTACTGATGTAAGTCACCTGGGTAAATATTTCACAGTGCCTCATTTCAAATGTTTTATACACTTAACAAAAATTGTGCTATAGTGTTAAGTACTTAAGATGACAAGACAGTACATAAAAATCAAATATTATGGTTACAATTATATGACAACTCCACATCTCTTTCTCTCTCATAGACTATATAATTAAAAGCTAATTGAATACCTTTCCAAAGAACCTCTTTTTCTGCCAGTGTTAGATATAGAACTCTTAGAGTGAGAGAGCAAAAGAAAGTTCTTCCTAGTTACACATTGCCAAGGACAAAAGTCAGACTAATCAAAAGATTCCCACCAAGAACTCTGTGACATCAACTAACATTTCACTGATAATTCCGCAAAAGAATATTCAGTATATACAGCCTTGATCTTTGTGAAATGGCTCATCTGTCAGGGATCTTTCATTTGCTATTCAAAATGACCAATCTAAAGGATGCTGCAAACTATGCAATGCAGATTTTTCACTTCAAGTTAACAATGTAATTTTCTAAGTCAAAACCAACTGATAGTAAAACACTATTTACACAACAAGTTTAGTCTCTGAATACTATTATCCTATAAAAGCACGTTGTAAAGGTAGATGATCTTTGAAATAATCTAAAAGAAAAAAAAATTTTTAATTTACTAGTTAGGATGCTTATAAATACATGGTATAATAATTAGCTAGGAAAAAATGAAGCTAAAACTACTGTAAACACTAAATAATCATTAAAGAGTCTTCAGTCATAGGTTAAAATATTCTTCTCAAATAAATATTTACATAATTTCATCCCTACCATCCTAGTAAAGTATTATGCTCTAATAAGAACTATCCTAATCTTCACTCAGCAATATTTTCAGGCTGATATTATTATTCTCATTTCCTTGAATAATATCCATACTCCAGGGCCATTTTCTTTCTCATATTCAATATCATGCATGCTTGTATCAAGGTTCCTTTCTTCATATCCTGTCACAGTATCAATCACTGCCTCCTGTCCACTCAATCCACTTTTGATTTATCAGCCGCCGTCTTTCTGGACTCCATAACTCGACCCAAACCATTTTAACAAGACATTGACAAATAGCACCCAGAATCACTTCAACCTGTTCCACTTAGTAAACTAAGAAACAGTAACTGTGACATCTCTGCATAAGTATTCCATTCTATTCCCCAGACTGATGTATATTAATGAGAAGATGGTATTTGAAATGCTTCTTCCACATCAGCATCTAATATGATCAAATTAGGAAATGGGATGATTTATTAAATTTTGTAGAGCTGAAATATTTCTTTATATCGCTATATGTGTGGTTTCAGAAAGTGAGCTGTTGCTTTCAATTTTTCTACTGAAGATATGCCTGCATTTCACAGACGAATTATTGTCTTTAAAAAGATTGCAAGAAGGCAAAATGTTATTAAGCAAATGCTCAGTAAAACAAACTAAATCGGTTTTAAAATTCCTAATTTAATGTAAATCTTGGTTGTTTCACTGAAATTCAGTTTGTGATCTTAGTCATATTTGCATCGTACTGTCTTGCTGTAGGACAGTTTTAAATTTATAGCATTACCAAGCAGCTTCACTTCTTGACTTTTAAGATATGTCCTCAATAAAATAAATAATTGCTCTCTAAGCACATATTTTGTTCTCATTTTCAGATACAAGACAAAATAAAGATCAATAGGTTAATAAAAGAATAAAATAAAAATAGAAAATCAAGTGGATCATTTCTATAATTTTCATAATTAGATATTAAAATGTTTTCATTAAAGTGATGCCCAATTTAAAATTCAATAACTGTTTCATGCATAGTTTAAACTTTAAACAATAAATTAGTTTTTCATATTACATTTGGATATGAAAGGGACATTCGATATATTCACAATAAAAATAAAATGAGTTAGAATAAATGTAACATTCATATTTTCCTTAAAGAAATTCTCTTCTTACTTCATCTTCTATTTTCCAGATATCCATTTATTCCAGAAGTCGAACTCTACACTCATCTCAAAACTAGAGGATTTCCAAGAACAAAACTACATTTAAGTCTATTTCTAGGCTGATCCCAACATACTGGGCATACTTAATCATTTTCTAATAGAGTTGCCAAAGATTTCTTCCTGTTCATGGACAAATTGAAGGATTACAAATAAATGAATTCTGAAGGGGATCTGACTTTGTTCATTGATTAGAAAACAGCTGTAAAATTTAATAGTGCAATACAATGAGGGTAATATTTGAGAAAAGGAAAAACTACAAAAACAAGGAAAGGATAACTCATTCAGTATAAAATTAATTGTGATTCTCAGATATTTACTACTTAGATGTTATGTGAATAGGGATCATGTGGTCACTGTCACATGAATGGAATAGCAATCTTGCAATTTTAAAGAGACTAACCTAATTTTAAAAACTCAGCATTTTTCAAGTTGAAGAAATAACATAAAGAGTACTACACTGTTAAAATGTAGTCCAATCTTTCTACCCAATAATGGAGAAAAGGGTACCAGAAAAATATCATCAGACATGCTGTCCTTTGTTCCTCAGATAAAAGCATGGAGAAATGATAATTAAGCCTTTTTTAAAAGTCTGTTAAACTACTAAAATATGATAAATTAGAAGTAAATTCACAAGTATGTTCTAGTATGTAATACAAAGAAATAATAATTAAAATGATTTATTGGCCGGGCAGGGTGGCACATACCTGTAATCCCTGCACTTTGTGAGGCCAACGCAGGGGGATCACTTGAGCTCAGGAATTTGAGACCAGCCTGGGCAACATGGTGAAACCCCATCTCCGCCAAAAATACAAAAATTATAGTTGGGTATGGCGGTGTGCACCTGTAGTCCCAGCTACTCAGGAGGTTGAGGTAGAAGGATCCCTTGAGTGAAGGAGGTAGAGGCTACAGTGAGCCAAGATTGTACCACTGCACTCCAGCCCAGGTGACAAAGCAACACTCTGTCTCAAATGAATAAATAAAATAAAATGACTTCTAAAGAAAACAATAGCATTTATGCTGGCCTTTACAGTGTACAATGTACGTTCAGTATATTATTTTACTAGATAAATGCATTTTCTAAAATTATATTACTTTTTCAAATTAATAAATATTTGTTACTTGTTCTAATATTAACAAAAATTTTCCTAATTTTCTCTAATATACAATAATTGATCTCTTCCCTAACACCCTTTACACTTGTAGTCTACAGGTGTACGGTTTCAAGAAATCATCTGAGGCAACAATTACCTCATGTCACATTCACAAAATGTCTTCAATTTGACATCTTGAATCAAAAGCAAAGTATACCACTATGAAAGAAAAAATATTCATGCAAAAGAACCCGGAGAGTGAACAGCAACAGGAAATATTTTGGGAGTACCAAGTTCATGAGTACATCTGTCACTTCGAATCCCTCAATGCTACCCACACACAATGGGTGTTTTGGGTATGGTACAAAATGAACATATCCACATTATTTCAATTCCACATTAGGCAATAAAACGAAAATCACGCTGACCATGGGGTCTTCAGTACATAGAAACGACTAACAAAGTCAGACAAAAAATCAAGAGATAAGTGACAACAAAAAAAGATGAAAATGTATTCAAAAATAAACCATAATCATCCCACTAGATAAAGAAAAAGCTTTTAACAAAAACCAACAGTGATTGGTACTAAAAAATTCCCAGCAAATAAGAAATATGGTGGTGTTCTTCTTCAGTCTTATAAAAGGCAACCACAAGAAACTTACAGTTAACATATATTTAAAAGCACATGTACCCTAGAACTTAAAGTATAATAAAAATATATATATAAACAAAAAATTATTAAAGACAAAAATAAAAAAATTTAAAAAATTAAAGCCAAAGACTGAATACTTTCCTCCTAAGATAGGAAAAAAGGCAAGTTTGCCCACGTTCATCACTTTTCTTCAGCATAGAAGTAGACCCTAGACACTGCAATGAGCTGAGAAAACTACAGAAATAGCAAACAATTCTAAAAAGATGTAAAACTCAGTTTTCAGGTAATTAATTGTTTTCATGGAAAATCTTAAGCTATCTGCAAAATATCTGCTAGAGCTAATAAGAGTGGAAAGGTTACAGGATACAAACTAAACATACAAAAATATATAAAATCTAAAAGGTACAAAACATATACAACATGTACAAAATTACTTATATTTCTACATACACTAATCCAAAAATCCAAAATACTCCAAACTCTGAAACTTTCTGAGTGCCAGAATGATGCCACAAGTGGAAAATCCCATATCTGAGACCTTTGCTTTCTGATGGTTTAATGTATACAAACTTTGTTGCATACACAAAATAATTTAAAATACTGTTTAAAATTATTCAGGCTACATGTATAAGGCATATATGAAACATAAATTTTGTGTTTAGACTTGGGTGTTATCCCCAAGATTATCTCATTATGTATATGTAAATATTACAAAATCTGAAAAAATCCAAAATCCAAAACACTTTAGGTCCCAAGTATTTCAGATAAGGAATATTCAAACCTGTACTCGACAAATAATTGGAAAATAAAATGTTAAAATAATTCCATTTTCAATAGTGTCAAAAATGTGGAAATAAATTTAACAAAATATGTATGCTATAGACTGAATGTTTGTGTCCTCAAAAATTCATATGCTGAAACCCTAATGACCAATGTGATAGTATCTGAAGATGGGTCTGGTGGGAGGTAATTAGGTCATGAGAGTGGAGCCCTCGTGACAGGATTCATGGCCTTCTAAGAAGAGGTAAGAGAATTTGCTTCCTCTCTATGTTCTCCAAAATGTAACATGGGACACAAGAAGGAGACAGCCATCTGTCAACCTAAAAGAGGGCCCTCACCAGAACTAGACCATGCTGTCACCCTGATCTCTAACCTCCAGGCACCAGAACTGTAAGAAATGTATTTATGTTGTTTAAGTCACACAGTAACTTGTCACAGCTGCCCTAACTGTGTAAAACCACTATAATGAAAACTACATAACATTGTTTGGAAAAACTAAAGAAAAGAAAAATAAATGGAGAGATACAACATGTTCATAAAACAAAACATTCTATGATGTCAATACTCCTATTCTACTGATTCAATAAACACCCAATCAAAATCCCAGCAAGCTTTTGACAAAACTGCCAAGTTGATTCTAAAATTTATATGAAAATGTAAACAATAACACCTAACTTTAAGACTTACTATAGAACCAAAGTAATCAAAATTGTCTAAGACTAGTATAAAAACAGACAAAGGAATGGAACCAAATAAACAATCCAGAAAGAGTCACATTCATATAGTTAGTTGGTTTTTGACAGAGGTACCAAGACTACTCAGTAAGAAAATAGTGCTAGACTGGCCAGGCGCGGTGGCTTACGCTTGTAATCCCAGCACTTTGGGAGGCCAAGGCGGGCAGATCACTTGAGGTCAGGAGTTCAAGACCAGCCTGGCCAACATGGTGAAACCCCATCTCTCCCAAAATTACAAAAATTAGCTGGGCGTGGTGGTGGGCACCTGTAATCCCAGCTACTCGGGAGGCTGAGGCAAGAGAATCACTTGAACCCAGGAGGCAGAGGTTGCAGTGAGATGAGAATTGCGCCACTATACTCCAGTCTCGGCAATAGAGACTCAGTCTCAAAAAAAAAAAAAAAAAAAGAAAAGAAATGTTGCTAGATCTCCATATGAAGAAAATAATTGAACCTAACCCCCTATCTCATACGACACACAAAAATTAATTTGAATCATCAGGCAAACCCCAAAGTAACTGCTACAGAAGAAAACCACTGAGAAATGCTAAAGTTAGTAAGTGAAAGGTTGAGGAGATGCGCAGAATATTTAGAGTTAGAAAATATCTCTCCCAAGATATCTATCAACTACAAAAGGAAAGATAGTAACTTCACAGGCGAAACCTGGCACCTTAACTACATGATCAAGGTTAACACCGCTATGACATAGCAGTATCACAGACCCCTTGATATGATGCAATAAGAAGTACACAATGTCATTTCTCTCATATTCTTGCCAAAAATGCATAGCTCACTCTAATCACAAGAAAACATCACACAAACTCAGGCTGAGGGGCAATCTACAAAATAAACACCATTATTCCTCAAAAGTGCCAAAGTCATGAAAGACAAGCACAGGCGCATCTTTGGATGAGGAACTCTCGTAGACTGGAGGAGGCTAAGAAGAGATTAACAACTAAATGCAATATAGAATCCTGGATTGGATCCTGGAGCAGAAAAAGAACGTTATGAGAAAACTGATAAGATTTATAGTCTAGTTACTAGAACTGTATCAATGTTAATGTCCTGCTTTTGATTACTGTACCAGGTGAGGTGATATGAGGGGTATAAGGAAATTCTGTATTATTTTTTACAGCTTTTCTGTTAGTCTAAAATTAGTTTAAAATAAAGGTTAGAAAGAGCCTGTAAGAAACAAAAAAAAAGTTAACTTGAGAACGATGAGGGCAAGATGGCAGAATAGGAAATCCCAGCCCTCATTCCCCCAAGAAAGACACTGATAAAACAATATACAAACCAAAATACCTGTATGGAACTTCAAAAAACAGTTAAGAAGTTGCAGTACTCCAGGCAAGCTCAAAGCCAAGTACAGCCTCACTGAAATAATTAAGAACCATTTTACTTTACCTGCCCCTAAGGCCAGCAAATCTCCGTTCAGCTCATGGCTTTTAGGGTAACAGACTGGGGAAAAGAGAAGCATGGAACGTTAAGTCCAACATTCTGACTTTTCTGAGGGCCACCCAAGGGATGGGTTTCTGTCTTGCCTGGAGCACTAATGGAAACAGCATAGGTTAGATTTCTGGGTGCCAACAAAAGCAAAAGAGAACAGAAACAGATTGCTATGGCACCAGATGGCCAGCAGTACCAAAGATAGAGACTGGGATGACTCAGCATGATCAGAAAAAGACATCCAACTTGTTTCTTCGTCAGAAGTGAGAGAGAAAAGTGAAGTACATGCTTCAAATATTCCAGCATTTTGGAGAGCTGCCAGAGGGAATGATATCTCTCACCTGCTAAAGGGTGCTGATGAGGAAGCTGGCATACATTGAAAAAAGCTGATTGGTGAAGGATTTTCCCCATAAGAAGCCAGTCCACAAAGACTAGGAAAGGCAGCTGTTTTTTAAAACTGCATAAAAACTCAGTCACAAAAAAAAAAAAAAAAAAATCACAAGGCAGTCAAAGAAAGAAGGAAAACTAGCCCAATCAAAGGAACCAAATAAATTGCCAGAAACCACCTCAAAGAAACCGAGATCTGTAAATTACCTGACAAAGAAATGAAAATAGTTGTCTTAAAGTTCAATGATCCAAAAAAGAACACAGATGCACAACTAAACGAAGTCAAGAGAACAAAGTATATACAAAACCAAGACTATCAACAAAGAGAAATTACATTAAAAAAAAGCAAAAATGCTAACGCCAAAGAATACAATAACTGAATTGAAAAATTCACTAGAGAGGTTCAATAGCAAATGCAGTCAAGCAGAAGAACAAAATCAGAAAACACAAAGAAAGGTCAATTTAAAATTGAGTCAGGGAAGCAAAAAAGAAAAAGAATAAAGAAAAGTGAAGGAAGCCTAAGGGACTATAAGACATCATTAAACAGACCAATATACGTATTATGGGAGTTATAGAAGAAGACAGAGAAAGAAACAGAGAGTTTATTGTGGAGTTAAGAAGAAGAAACAGAAATGAACACAGAGCTTATTTGAAGACATAATGGCCAAAAAATTCCCAAATCTGAGAAAACAAACAGGCACCTAAATTTAAGAAGTTCAAATGACTTCATCCTTTCACTTCAAGAGTGAAATAAAAGAGACCCACATAGACACATTATAATCAAATTAACAAAAGTTAAGAGAAAATCTTGAAAGCAGCAAGAGAAAAGTAAATTGTCATATACAAGGGAGCTTTCATAAGATTTCAGCAATTTTGCAGAGGAAACATTACAAGCAAGAAAGGAATCAGGTGATATATTTAAAGTGCTGAAAGCAAGAACAAAACAAAACAAAACAAAAACCTGTCAATCAAGAACACTATATCCAGCAAAATTGTTCTACAAGAATAAAAGACAAATAAAATCTTTCCCAGATAAACAAAAGCTAAGGGAGTTCTTCACTACCAGACCTGCCTTACAAGAAATGCTAAGAGGAGTCCTGCAAATGGAAATGAAATGACACTAGACAGCAACACAAAAGTACATGAAAACATAAAGCTCACTGGTAAAGGTAAATATATACACAAGTACAGAGTACAGTAACACTGTAATGGTGGTATGTAAAACATTTTTAATTCAGATATAGAATTGAAAAGATGACAGTATAAAAAATAACCAACTATAAACTATATTAATGGATACAATAAGATGTAAACTGTGATATCAATAACATAAAATAGAAGTGGAGAAACATACAAGAATAGTATTTTTGTATACAATCAAAGGTTATTACCAACTTAAAATAGACAATGTTTTGTGTTAAGCCTCATGGAACATACACAAAATAAAATCAGAAAAAAAACAAAGCATGTCAATACAAAAATCAACAAAACAAAAAGGAAGGCAGCAGGAGACATGAGAGACAAAATAGCTATAAGGCAGAAAACAATCAACAAAATGGCAACAGTAAGTCCTTCCCCATCAGTAATTACTGTAAATATAACTGGATTAAACTCCCCAAACAAAACACACAAGAATAGCTGAATGAATTTTTCAAAACACACACTCATACACACAAGATACAATTATCGTGTATGCTGTTTACAAAAGATGTGCCTTAGATGTAAAGACACATATATACTGAAAAAGATGAAAAAGATAATCCATACAAATGGTATGAAAAAAGAGCAGAAGCGGTCATACTTATATAAGACAAAATAGACTTTAAGTCAAAGACTGTCACAAGAAAAAAAGATAATTATATAATGATAAATGGGTCATTATTCTGGAATATATAACAATTATATATATATGCACCTAACACCAGAGCACCCAAATATATAAAGTAAACATTGCCAAAATGGAAGGGAGAAGTATTTAGTAACATAGTAATAGTAGGATATTTCAATAATCCACTTTCAATAATGGATAGAAAAATAAGACATAAGATAAGAGGACCTGAACAACACTACAGATGAATTAGACCTAACATAAATACACAGAACACTCCACACAACAGCAGCAAAATATGCATTCTTCTCAAGTGTACATGGAACATTCTCCATGATAGATTTCATGTTAGGCCACAAAACAAGTCTTAACAAATTTAATAAGACTGAAATCATGGCAAGTATCTTTTTGAAACACAAAGAAATGAAACTAGACATCAATAGCAGTAGAAAAATCAGAAAATCCACAAATATGTAGAAATTAAACTACACACTCTTGAACAACCAAATATATCAAAGAAGAAATCATAAGAGAAATTAGAAAATACCTTTAAACAAACGAAAACACAAACACACATAGTAAAAAGAGAAACAGCAAAAGCAATACTGAGAGGAAAGTTTTAGCATGAACACCTACATTTAAGAAAAAAAGAAAAGTCTCATATCAAACTTCATACTTCAAGGAACTAAATAAAGAACAAATTAAACCAAAAATTATCCAAAGAAAGAAAATAAAAGTGATTAGAGAAAAAATAAAATAAAATAGAGAATAGAAAAACTTTAGGAAAAAACCAACAAAACTAAGAGTTTTTTGAAAAACAACAACAAAATTAACAAGTACTTAGTTAGATTAAGAAAAAATGAGGCCGGGCAAGGTAGATCATGCCTATAATGCCAGCACTTTGGCAGGATAAGGTGGGAGGACCAGTTGACACCAGGAGTTGGAGACTAGCCTGGGCAGTATGGTAAGACTGACTTCTACAAAACATATTTTAAAAAGTCAGCCAGGCCTGGTGGTGTATGCTTGTATTTCTAGCCACCTAGGAGACTGAGGCGAGAAGATCATTGAGCCCAGGAGTTTGAGGCTACAGTGAGCTGACTGCACCAATATGCCCAAGCCTGGGTGACAGAGCAACACCTCATCTCCAAAAAAAAAAAAAAAAAAAGAAAGAAAAAGAAAAAATACCAGAAGCCTAATAACTAAAATCAGAAATGAAATAGCAGACATTACAATTGATGCCACAAAAATTGAAAGGATTATAAAAGACTACTAAGAATGCTAATAAACTGGATAATCTAGAAAAAGTGGATAAATTCCTAGAAACATACCACCTACCAAGACTGAATCATGAAGAGAAAATCTTAACAGACCTATAACTAATAAGGAGATTGAATCAGTAAGCAAAAACCTTCTAACAAAGAAAAGCCCAGGAGCAGATAGCTTCATTACAGAATTCCACCAACCATTTAAAAAGAAATTAATGTCAATCCTTTTCAAAATCTTCCAAAAAACTGAAAACGAGGGAGTACTTCCAAACTGATTTTATCAGGCCAGCATTACTCTGATTCCAAAGCCAGACAAATATATTACAAGAAAACTGTAAGCCATAAGTCCCTGATGAATACTGACACAAAAATCCTTAACAAAATACTAGTAAACTCATGTCCGGGGAACACAAGTGCTACCACCACCGGGCTGAAAAAAAGAAACCCAATCTAGCCTACTGGACCATGAGAAGCCACGTACACCCCGGCCAATAGCCAGAACCAAATGAAGATATATGAGTGAGGCCACATTAGACCATCCAGTTCCAATCAAGCTACCAGATGACTAACTGCATGAATGATCCCAGGTGAGAAAAAAATAAGTGCCAGCTAAGCTCAATCAAAATTATATAATTATAAGAAAATAAATGATTGTTGCTTTACATCGCTAAATTTGGGAATAATTTGTTACAAAGCAATAAATACTTAATAAGGCATACCTTCTTGTTCTGCTTTTTGACCTAGACCTCTGAACTCTGTAGGATTTCCCTCGACCCCTTGAACGACTTCGACTTCGTTTCCTTCTGGAGCCATAAGAAGAACTACTGCTTGATCGATGCCTGCGTCTGAAATAAAATATAATCAAAGATCATTGCTATAAAAATTTTTATTATGAGCATTAAGGAAAAACCTTCTAGATTCTAAAGAATCATTTATTTTTACTGTCTCACTGTCTCCTGGAAGCAAATAGAGATAAATTAAAATGTTATTTCTCTTGAACAGTCATATGACTGGTTCATAATTTAGTGATTGGATCAGTACTAATTAAGGTATTAAGGGTCTTAGAATCTTTCCAAATATCATCAGATTATATGGTATGAAAACTAAACCAAGGCCAGGCTCAGTAGCTCATGCCTGTAATCCCAACACGTTGGGAGGCCGAGGCAGGAGGATCACTTGAGGCCAAGAATTCAATACCAGCTTGGGCAACACAGCAAGGCCAAGTCTCTACAAAAAATAAAAATAAAAAAACTTAGCCAGGCATGGTGGCACATGCCTCTAGTACTAGCTATTCAGGAAGCTGAGGTGGGAGGATCCCTTGAGTCCAAAAGATATGACTGTACTGCTGTATTCCCGCCTGAGTGGCAGAGCAAGATCTTGTCTCTAAAAAAATTTAAAATTAAGGCCAGGCATGGTGGCTCACGCCTGTAATCCCAACACTTTGGGAGGCCGAGGAGGGCAGATCACCTGAGGTCAGGAGTTCGAGACCAGCCTGACCAACATGGTGAAACCCTGTCTCTACTAAAAATACAAAATTAGCTGTGCATGGTGGTGCATGCCTGTAATCCTGGCTACTTGGAAGGTTGAGAAGAATTGCTTGAACCTGGGAGGCAGCGGCTGCAGTGAGCTGAGATCACGCCATCGTACTCCAGCCTGGACAACAAGAGCAAAACTCCGTTGCAGCACTATTCACAAGAGCAAAGACTTGGAACCAACCCAAATGTCCGTCAAAGATAGACTGGATTAAGAAAATGTGGCACATATACACCATGGAACACTATGCAGCCATAAAAAAGGATGAGTTCATGTCCTTTGTAGGCACCTGGATGAAGCTGGAAACCATCATTCTCAGCAAACTATTGCAAGGACAAAAAAACCAAACACCGCATGTTCTCATTCATAGGTGGGAACTGAACAATGAGAATGCTTGCACACAGGAAGGGGAACATTACACACCAGGGCCTGTCATGGGGTGGGGGGCTAGGGGAGGGATAGCATTAGGAGATATACTTAATGTAAATGACAAGTTAATAGATGCAGCACACCAACAATGGCACATGTATACATATGTAACAAACCTGCATGTTGTGTACATGTACCCTAGAACTTAAAGTATAATAAAATAAAAAATTTAAAAAACTCATTAGAAAAATAAATAAATGCATTAGAAAAAAATTAAAATTAAATTAAAAAAGAAAACTACATCACTTTGTATCTATTTGCCTACTAAGAACAGACAAAGGTTGAGGACACTAGACCCATGGACTGGACCTGGTGGAACAAAAAAACTTTGGGTTGGGACTTTCATAAATATATAGCTAGTAAAAGAAAAATGTTTTATCTAGCAAAATTAAAAATACAAAAACATGAATTTTAAAGAATGTTATCCTCATTACTGTATAAATAAAAATTACAAAAATCACCTTCTATCATAAGAATGTGAACGAGGCTGAAGATCTCTGGACCAAGATCTTGACTTTGATCTTGATTTCCTTCCTCCTTTCTTTCGGCTGTATGTTCTACTATCTGAAGAACTGCTCGAGGAGGACCGCCTACGGTGTTTCTTTTTTCTCTTGCTTCTGCTTTCTTCTTCAGTATCTGATGACCGACGTCCCATTTCTATAAGCATAAATTTGAAGAATATTATTTCTAACATGGTGGCACAATGGATGAAATGCAATATATTAATTTTTTATTTCATTTATTTAATTTATTTTAGAGATGGGGTCTCCCTCTGTATCCCAGGCTGGAGTGCAGTGGTACAATCATAGCTCACTGTAACCTGGAAGTCCTGGGCTCCAGCAATCCTCCCCCCAAGCCTTCCAAAGTGCTGGGACTACAGGCATGAGCCACCATTTCTGGCCTCAGTGTACTACTTTTTATAAAACTTTGTAAAATTTTTAAAAGTCTTATTCAAAGTAAAATTGTTTATGTGCCTGGCTTCCTGACAAGACTGAGAACAGTTCTTTATATCAATTATCTGATATTTTAAGTTATATTTCTCATTAATTATATGACATTTTCTTTAGTAATCAACCAACTACTCCTTTATTCTCACATTCCCTGATGACAAAAGATATTTTACTATCTTAGAGTTGAATTTTTTTTCTAACAGAAAATTCTACATCTTTAAATAGCTAAAACCTCATTAGTCATCAACAAAGTACAAACTGAAACAGTGAACTATAATAATCATTTCACTTGTGAAACTCGGGGAGAAAATATTAACTAAAGTACTAAAGTTGATGAGGTTACTGTGAAATCAGTCAGCTCTTCACACACTGCTAGTACCTCTATAAGATGGTAGAATAATCTTTTTAGAAAGCAATAAAATAATAAATTAAGCAGATATAATAGATATTATATCTATAATAGATATCCACATTTGTATGTGTATATTACACACATATATATTTATATCCACATTAAGAAATATGTACACAATTGAGTAATAATAATCTAAAGATGTTGATGCTTTTCTGACAGAGAAATCCCACTTCTACAAATACATCTGAAAAAATTTTTCTAAAGGATATATTCATGAAAATATTCATCAGAGCATTATTATAGTGGTATCTATTGAGATAATTTAAGAAAATATGTACATATGAAAATTAGTATTTAAATGATGCAATATAATTTTCATAATATAAAATATAATTTTTCAAACTATTTCTATATAGTTATGGTAACACGGACATTTATATATAACAGAAAAAACAAATAGAACCTAAGGCTTTCATATTTAGGAATTAACTTGGCTGACAAGAAGCTTAGTTGTCTTACTTTAATCTTCAGATTCTCATATGCAATACTATTTTTTATTAAAATACTTATTAGTTATCTTTCAAAGTCATATAAAAACAAGATCCATTCGTTGTAATCGCTTAGGATAAATAAAATCTCATACCATCTTTAATATTTATTCAAAATAAGTTAAATACCATCACTATAAACAAAGTATTATGTTGGTGCAAAAGTAATTGCAGTTTTTACCATGACTTTTAATGGAATATATTTATATATATAAACATAAATAAAATATAAATATATATTATCTATTTAATATATAAAATATATAATGTATAGTATATGTTTAACATTAAATATATTATATATTAATATTAACATATAATATATATTTAGTATTAACTATATATTTAATATATTAATATTAATATATTAATTCTATATTATTTATATATTTAATAATTAATACATTCCATTAAAAGTAATGGCAAAAACCACAATTACTTTTGTGCCAACTTATAATATGTTAAATTACTGTTTTGCTTTCAGAAGCATCAGGTAAACCAGCCCCTCCCTGATTCCAATGCAATATCAGTTGAAAAAATCTCTTAGGACTCAAATCAAAACTTTAAGCTATTTACCTAGGGCCAGAATTAAGGATTTTAAATGTAGCTCTGAACGTCCAAGTTGTTCACATGTCTAAGATTTTAGTTTAACAAAACACTGGGAAGACTTGGTTTTGAAGCTTTCAGTAAATCACTAACATATCTAAGCCAGTTTCCTCATTTAAAAAATGAAACTACAATAGGTAAAAGATTACCATGATACTTTCCAGCTTTAAAATGACTATGAAAGTGGCCAGGCATGGTGGCTCACGCCTGTAATCCCAGCACTTTGGGAGGCCGAGGCGGGCGGATCATGAGGTCAGGAGTTCGAGACCAGCCTGATCAACATGGTGAAACCCCATCTCTACTAAAAATACAAAAAGTAGCTGGGCGTGGTGGCATGCGCCTGTAGTCTCAGCTACTCAGTAGTCTGAGACAGGAGAATCACTTGAACCTGGGAGGCGGAGGTTGCAGTGAGCTGAGATCCTGCCATTGTACTCCAGCCTGGGCGACAGGGCGAGACTCCATCTCAAAAAAAAAAAAGACTATGAAATTATAAATATATACAACATGTATCTATATATGTAAATACAAACATACATTTAAACACAAACATAATTCAGATGTATATAAGGTATATCTGTACATACATATAAACTCAAATGTGTACATGATATCCATTTATACATAAAATATATACATATATCCATTATATATATAAAATAGATACCCACATATGTATGTGTGTATATTATACACACACACATATACTTATATCCATGTTAAGAAATATGTACACAATTGAATAATAATTTAATTTCTTGGCTTTTAATTCCTTTCTTGTTTTTACCTTTAATCATTTAAGAATGTTCTTTACACACAAATAACCATTTAAATTGAGAAGAGCTTTTACTATCTTGCTATCTTGTTTTAAAAAATAGCAAAATAAGATTAAAGAAATTAAAAAGTATAAATTTGAAAGGATAGAGACTAGAAAACAACAGGAACATGAGATATGTCAACAAACTTTTGGCAAATGAAAAACACATGGAGAATTTAGAGCTAAGAAAACTTATTATCAGGCAACTGTAGAGAATTCCAACAAGAGAAAAGCAAATTCACATAGCAAAAATCAGAAAGGATCAGAAATTTAAGACACCAGATACCAGAGCAGGCACAATGAGGCCATGAGGCTAAAAACAAAAAAAAAAATTGATTGAATTTATGTACTAGTGTCCCCGAGTCCCTCCATTCTACCCAGCCAGGTGATACTCTTCCCCAATCCCCAGAGGAGAGAAGGTTTATTCTGGGGAGAAAAATGAATCAAAGAAGCACCAGGTCCAAGGACACAGTAAAAAAAGACAGAGATGCCAAACTAAAAGTTAAAGAGATTAAGTTAAGTTAAAGTCTATAATCAAATAGAAAAGTCGTAGCCCTCTGTGTGCTTGGATCCAAGAATTCTGAAGTCAAGTATATCTCCTACAATGGCAATTAGAGGATTCTTGAATATATGTAAAAACTGAACAACACCTAAGAAAAGATATATAAGTATTTGAGGGTTCCCCCCAAAAAGGGCAGACCCCCACCCAATCACCCTATAATAAAGCCTACTAGTTGACAAGTCCAAACCTTAAATACAGGTTACAACTGTATTTATAACATTTTTCTGTAAACATTTTTTCTGTTAACTTTTTGCTGAATATACAACAAAATATAACCAAACATGATGAAAGCCTTCACCATAAAAGACAGAAACTAAAACAGAAAGAAAATAAGCAAATGATAGTAAACCAGAACATACAGAAGAAAACTTCAAGAACAAAAATCACAGCCAATATCCTCAGATGCACACGAGAGGATGATCCAGCAAACAAGACTAGGAGGAACATTTGGAGAATAGGACAGACAGCTTAAAATTGTAACAAAGGACAATTTAAAAAAAACCACGCGCGCACACACACACACTCAGAAGGCCAGGTACTGTGGCTCACGCCTGTAATCCCAGCACTTTGGGCAGCCAAGGCAGACAGATCACTTGAGTCCAGGAGTTTGAGACCAGCCCCGCCAACATGGTGAAAACTGGTCTCTACAAAAAATACAAAAATTAGCTGGGCGTGGTGGTGCATACTCGTAGTACCAGCTACTCAGCAGACTGAGGCAAGAGGATCACCGGAGCCCAAGTGGGCAAGGCTACAGTGAGCCAACATTGTGCCACTGCATTCCAGCCTGGGAGACAGAGTGAGACCCAGTCTCAAAAAAACAGACAACAAAAACAGTAAGGTTGGAAAAGAGGTTAAAGGACTCAAAAAAAGAAAGAAAGAAAAAGAGACAGACATTTTACAAACAGAAGAGGATCAATCTGGAGGTCCAAAATGCACCAGATATGCATTCTATTAAAAAAAAATAGAAAAGCTCAGCATAATGGCATAGGCCTGTAGTCCCAGTTACTCTGAACGCTGAAATGGGAGGACACCTTGACCCCAGGAGTTCGAGGCTGCAGTGAGCTATAATCCCACCACTGTACCCCCAGCCTGGGTGATAGGGCGAGATCCTGTCTTAAAAAACAGGAGAAAAGGGATGAAGGAAAATTACCCAAAAATTAAATTTCCAGGCCAGGCATGGTGGCTCACATTTGTAATATCAGCACTTTGGGAGGCCAAAGTGGGTGAACTGCTTGAGCCCAGGAGTTTGAGACCAGCCTAGGCAACATGGTGAAACCCCTGTCTCTACAAAAAATAAGCTGAGCATGGTGGTGCACACCTGTAGTCCCAGCTACTTGAGGGGGCTGAGGCAGCAGGATCGCCTGAGCCCAGAAGGTCCAGGCTGCAGTGAACTGCAATCACCCTACTGCACTCTAGCCTGGGCGACAGAGTAAGTCCTTGTTTCAAAGTTCCAGAATTGAAAGATGAAATTGCCCTAAGTCCCTGGGACAATGATTTTTCTAAAAAGACACACCAAGTATATCTCATAAAAACTTCAGACACCACGAATATAGAGAAGATCCTAGAAATTTCTAAAGATAAAAAAATATGGGTAGCACAATAAAAGGCATATGGGTTTTCACAACACAGAAAACAAAGGAGACTAGCCTTTAAAATGCTGAGAAAACAAATCTCAACCTAGAATCTCTACCCAGCCAAATCACTGCTCTGCTACCAGATTAGAATAAAGACATTTTCAGACATGTAAGGTCTCAAAATTATACCCCACACTCTCCCCTTTTCATGAAGTTACTAGACAGTGTGCTCCATGAGTAATCTTATACTGAAGATAGGATAGACATCCCAGACTGACAGCATATAAGCGATACATCAATAAACAAGAGAAAAAAAATCATTTCCCTATAGAAGCTTACATTCTAGTACCAGCAATTTTCAAAATGAGGCCTGTAGACCCTTGGAGATCTCTATAACACTTTCAGGGGACTCAAGAAGTCAAAACTATATTCACTATAACACTAAAACATTATTTACCTTTTTCATTGTGCTGACTTTTGCACTGATGGGGCAAACGTAATAGTGGACAAAACTGCTGGCACCTTAGCACAAATCAAGGCAAAGGCACCAAATTATACTTAGTAGTCAGTGTATCCTTCACTGCCATACAGTCACAGTTTAAAAAAAAAAAAAAAAAGCAATTTCAATTAAGAGTGTCCTCAATAAAGCAGTAAAAATCATAAATTTTACTAAATTTCCACTCTTGAGTATATACACGTTTTTTAATATTGTTATGAAATGAGAGATACACATAACTTCTGCCATATATTGAAGAATGCTGGTTATTTCAAGAACAAGCATTTGTGTAACTGAATTGCAACTTGAATTAGCTGCTTTTATTATGAAACATTATTTTATTTTAAAAACTCACTATAATTATGCAGACTTGAGTATCTGGAAAACCTTTTCTCGAAAATGAAGGGATCCTTCCATTTCAAGGAAAACAATATTCGTTGCTGATGATAAAATTCAAGCTCGCAAGCAAAAATTTGAAGTTTAGATAATTTGTACTGCCACCATGAGAATGATAGCTTCTGAATACTTAAAAACTTCCGAGATCATCAGTGATATTAACAAACGTGAATTTTTGATATATAATGAAGTGCGTTAACATTAGAAAGTTATGCCTAACTCAGTGAGCCAATATTTTCCAAATGGCCAATGCAAAATGTCACAAAATCATGCATGGGTAAAGATCCATTCAGAGTGTAAGTCAGACCAATAGATTTTAACATAACGGAGTACCAAAGGTCATCCATATGGTTTCAAAAACCATATTAAAACAGAACTTCAAGAAATTAACACTTAATCAACTTTTGGTGTAATACAAAAGACATAATTACCTGAAAAGGGTTACTAAAACACTTATCTGTGTAAAGCCAGATTTTCTTCATAAACTTCAATCAAAACAATTTATCTCAATAGATTGAATGAAGAAGCAGATATGACAATCCAGCCATCTTCTATTAAACCAGACATTAGAGATATGCAAAAAAGGAAAATAATGCCACTTTTGTCACTAAGTTTGTTTTGGAAAACAGTTATTTTTCATATCAAAGATATTATTTATGTTACCATATTTTGGGTTTATTGTTATTAAGTGAATTCATGAAGATTTCAAAATTTTGTTTTAATTAATAAGGTAAATATTCATAGATATAATCCAAATAAATAAAAGTTATTGGAGTCCTCAACAATGTTTCAGAGTGTAAAGAGACCCTAAGACTAAAATGTTTGAGAACCACTGCTCAAAGATACCTACAGTCATTCCCATTCTCTATTTCTGTCCTTTATACTACATCTCTGACTAAGGCACAAACAAGTAGAAAAAAAGGAAGGGACACAGATCTATCTGTCTTGGGGGTGACCAAAAAAAGAGAACAGGAGAAGGTGAGTATAAATTTTTTATTTGTTCTAATTACAAACAACATAATTTATCTGTAATAGAAAGCTGGTTGATTACATTTAACACAGGTTAATGAAAGATAACAAAATTCTTCCTTGGAACATACCTCAAAATAACAAGAGCCATTTACAACAAACCCACAGCCAATATCATACTGAATGAAAAAAGGCTGGAAGAATTCCTCCTGAAAACCAGCACAAGACAAGGATGTCCTCTCTCACCACTCCTATTCAACATAGTATTGAAAACTCTGGCCACAGCAATCGGGCAAGAGAAAAAAATAAAGGGTATTCGAATAGGAACACAGGAAATCAAATTGTCTTTGTAGATGACATAATCCTATACCTAGAAAATCTCATCATCTCAGCTCAAAAGCTTATTAAGCTGATAAGCAACTTCAGCAGTGTTTCAGGATACAAAATCAATGTGCAAAAATCACTAGCATTCGTATACACTAACAACAGACAAGCAGAGAGCCGAACCATGAATGAACTCCCATTTACAACTGCTATAAAGAGAACAAAATACCTAGGAATACAGCTAACAAGGGAAGTGAAGAACCTCTTCAAGGAGAACTACAAACCACTGCTCAAGGAAATCAGAGAGGACACAAACAAGTGGAAAAACGTTCCATGCTCATAGATAGGAAGAATCAATATCGTGGAAATGGCCATACCACCCAAAGTGACCTAAAGATTCAATGCTATTCCCATCAAACTACTATTAACATTCTTCACAGAATTAGAAAAAAACCATTTCAAAATTCATATGGAACCAAAAAAGAGCCCATATAGTCAAGACAATCCTTAGCAAAAAAGAACAAAGCTGGAGGCATCACGCTACCTGACTTCAAAATATACTACCAGGCTACAGTAACCAAAACAGCATGGTACTAGTATAAAGACAGACACATAGACCAATAGAACAGAATAGAGAACTCAGAAATAAGACCGCACATCTACAACCATCTGTTCTTTGACAAACCTGACAAAAACAAGCAATGAGGAAAGGGCTCCCTATTTAATAAATGGTACTGGGAGAACTGGCTAGCCATATGTAGAAAATTGAAAGTGGACCCCTTCCTTGTATCTTACACAAAAAATTAACTCAAGATAGATTAAAGACTTAAATGTAAAACCCAAAACTATAAAAACCTTAGAAGAAAATCTAGGCAATACCACACAGGACAAAGGCATGGGCAAAGATTTCATGGCAAAAATGTCAAAAGCAATTGCAACAAAAACAAAAATTACAAATGGGATCTAATTAAACTAAAGAGTTTCTGCACAGCAAAAGAAACTATCATCAGAACGAACAGAAAATCTATAGGGGAAAATTTTTGCAACCTATACAACTGACAAAGGTCTAATATCCAGAGTCTATAAGGAAGTTAAACAAATTTACAAGAAAAAAAAAAGCAATCCCATTAAAAAATGGGCAAAGAACATGAACAGACACTTCTCAAAAGAAGACATTTATGCGGCCAACAAACATATGAGAAAAAACTCAACATCACTGATCATTAGAGAAATGCAAATCAAAACTACAATGAGGTATCATCTCATGCTGGTCAGAATGCAATTATTAAAAAGTCAAGAAACAGCCAGGCGCAGTGGCTCACGCCTGTAATCCTAGTACTTTGGGAGGCTGAGGGGGGCGGATCACCAGGTCAGGAGATGCAGATCATCCTGGCCAACATGGTGAAACCCTGTTTCTATTAAAAATACAAAAATTAACTGGGCATGGTGAAGCGTGCCTGTAATCCCAGCTACTCGGGAGGCTGAGGCAGGAGAATTGCTTGAACCAGGGAGTCAGAGGTTGCAGTAAGCCGAGATCGTGCCACTGCACTCCAGCCTGGTGACAGAGCGAGACTCCCATCTCAAAAAAAGAAAAAAAAGTCAAAAAACAACAGATGCCGGCAAGGCTGTGGAGAGACAGGAACACTTTTATTAACAAACTGTTGGTGAGAATGTAAATTAGTTCAACCATTGTGGAAGATGATGTCAGAGGCATCGTCCAGAACGGGTGATTCTTTGAGGAATCACCAGTGTGGTGATTCCCCAAAGACCTAGAACCAGAAATACCATTTGACCCAGCAATCCCATTACTGGGTATATACCCAAAGGAATAGAAATCATTCTGTTATAAAGACACATGCACGTTTATGTTCACTGCAGCATTATTCACAATAGCAAAGACATAAAATCAAACTAAATGCCCATCAATGATAGACTGAATAAAGAAAATGTGGTACATATATACCACAGAATATTATGGAGCCACAAAAAAAGAATGAGATCATCATTTGCAGGGACATGGATGGAGCTGGAAGCCATTATCCTCATCAAACTAACGCAGGAAGAGAAAACCAAACACCGCATGTTCTCACTCATAAGTGGGAGCTGAACATTGAGAACACATGGACCTGGGAGGGGAACAACACACAATGGGGCCTGCGGTGGGGGCAAGGGGGAAGGGAGAGCATCAGGAAAAATAGATAACGCATGCTGGGCTTAATATTTAGGTGCAGTAAACCACCATGGCACATGTTTACCTATGTAATAAACCTGCACATCCTACACATGTACCCCAGAACTTAAAATAAATCCTTCCTTAGAGAAACCAAGAAAAGGTTGAAAAACCACTGTGACAAAACTATAAATATTTCAAGTGACACATTTACATTTCAGAAAAATTACACTGAAATATAATTAATCCCAATAAAAGAAAGCAAAAGGTCACCATATTTCTTTGTTATAGTTAACTTCAAACATTTATTCACAAAAGAGAGTGAATACTAACAGCAAATCACAAGGTAGATCCCAAAATTGTCTTCTCTATAAATGACAGGTACTGAAGTCCTACTCACCACCACAGACATAAACTTACCCCTAGATTTCCACAATGTCATCAGCATGTAATTAAATATACTTGCCAGTTCAAGACATGGTAATCAATTTATATTACATACTCCTAGTAAGGAAGAATTCTTTATACTTAACTCCACCAGTAAGGTGCAATGAATGGAAAGACACACTGATAGTTCTTTCTGATAAGGGCAATGAATGATGAATGGAGCACAGGCTTTTAGAGTCCCACAAGCTAACAATTTTCAATCTATCTGTAGGTGAAAGAGACAACATGGGACAGAGCTCCTATAGCTCTTGGTTTCCTGTTCTCACTCTAGTTCTTCCTGGTTGTAGTCTCATGGTTGCAAAACTCACCCAACTACTCCCACTACAGAATTGAAGCCACGGCATGTAATGACTACAGGAGGAGATCAATTTACAGAAATATCTTAATGTAAAGTTCAGGTGCCTGACTGAAGAGGTAAAGCCAACATGTAGTCATTAAAGAAAAGAGAACTCAAAGGACTACACAAGTAGTTCCTTTGTCCAGTTATTGATAAGGGTACAAGAAGCAGTTATCTCTTTCAGAAAACAAGCAATCAGTTTGAGATAACAAAGATTCCCAAAGGACATGATAGCTTATAATTACTTCTCCACTACTCACTCATTAGTATATCAAACTATAATTTTCTTGATTCTGGACACATGACCAGAAAAAGTGAAAAGAATGGTCATTTCAATGGGAAATCCACCTCAAAGAAGAAAAGTAAAAATGGGGTGAAAACTAACATATTAAGAAATCCATAAACAAGTACACAACTCTTTATCTCAAAAGAGATAAAGAATTCTGTCAAAACACTTCTCCCATCACAATTAAAAACTTGCAAGCATCTCTCTTTTTAAAAAAGCATGATCAATCATAGGAATTTATCCCCAATGGTTTGAACATGAAAGGAGGAAATACAACTATAGATCTACTATAACAACCCGCTTTCAGAACTTTTCCAATTCATAACACCCCTCTTTGTGAGACTGGTTGAGTTGGCAAGGCCAATTAACAGAAGGTGCCAGCTGTTTTTGTCGTTTTCAGATTCTAACATTTTTAGCCCTCTTATTGAAAAACATAAAGTGTTATATCACTTAGTATGAATTTTTGCCTGCAAAGGAAGTGAATATTTATAAACTCTAAGACTAGAGAGGCTCTTAAAGGATACCTAGTTTCCCCCAAGGTTGCAACTGTCACACCTGCTCCAAATCTTAAACCTGGAAACTCTGCTTACCTCCTTCACTTAGAGCTTTTATAATACCTCTAAGTTCAAAGATGACAACTCGAATGCTTTCTTGTGACAACATAAGACATTTGAATTTATTTATCTACTACCTAGTTAGCTGGAACACAATTGGGTTACTGCTAATTCTGAAAGTGTAAAAAAATATTTTTTTGTTTAGGTTTCCAGTGTGCATTTAAAGATACACAACCTCTGAGAGAAAAATTACCTCAAGGTTAACCTAAAATCAAGAGCAGGCAACATGCCTTACGGTGCATTGTAACATCTTGCAAAAGCAAACAGAGCCATATGCTCTTGGTCACATGGCCACCAGTACAGAAGTCAAAGGAATATATAGTGTGTTCAAGGCGAGCATATTTATATTTCAAGAGAGGAACGTCTATTTCACCCTGCACCACTTCTCTCAGCAAGCCAGTGTGAGCCAGAAAGGGTAGGGCGGAATCAGAAAGAGAGCCAGATCTAAGGCAGGGACAGTGGAGTGGATGGGATAGAGGGCACCAGAATCCAGCCTCCCTCTTGCTCCACCCTACCTAGAGCTAGTGAGGAAGCGCCAGGCTTATATTGCAAGATGAGCCAGGAAACCCAAAAGCAGCTATGAAGAGCCAGGAACGTGGGGCGAGGGGAGTCGGCGAACTCTCCGACATGTCCTCAAGACAGAAGGCCAAGCTTGAGGCCTGCGGCCACCCACCCACCCTACAGCCACCAGCCTTGACCCAGGAAGTCCGGAGCCTCCCAGGTGCGGGACGCATGCGCACAATGACACTGCGCACGCCGCGAGGCCACCGCCCACCCGCCACCGACACCGAGCCGCAAACTGCGCCAGGCCCCATGTCGCCTCTCGCCGGATCAGGGCCTCGGAGCCCCGCAGCCACGGGCGCCGTTCCCCAGGCCCTGGTCGTGGGCATCACCTGGGTCCAGACCTTTGGGCTCACACCTTCCGTTGACGTGCAAGCGCCGCAGACCCTGAGTCGTTTCTTTAGATCAGGGCGCCGCCGGCGTCCACCGAACTTGCTTCAGTTTAAGCTCAGCGCCTTCCTGCTTCTAGCGCCAGGCAGCTTCAGCCGAGATACCGAGTGCATCGATGGATGCTGCCAGGCGCTGGGAATGCCGAGGGAGTAGATTGTAACGCTGCCAATTTTTTGTTTGGCGTTTGTTTTGCGTGCCTGTTTATTTTGATTTTATTGTTACCAAAAGCAATAAAGGTGGGACTGGAGAGTGTTATT
The DNA here is from genome assembly GCF_028885655.2 of Pongo abelii. Lineage (NCBI taxonomy): Eukaryota > Metazoa > Chordata > Mammalia > Primates > Hominidae > Pongo > Pongo abelii. The sequence goes on along the minus strand of NC_085928.1, from coordinate 167,829,526 downwards.
GTCTTAGTAGTCGTCGTTATCGTCATGGGTAATCAGTAAACAAATCTGCATCGTAGGAAGTTATGTTTATGACACCTACCCGAAACAAAATTGGTTATCTCACGCTGGGGGAGGGGGAAACTCGCCCAACGATAATAAATCATGAGAGTGTGTCTGCATAGAGTCGTGTGTGATTAAATTGTAATGATTTATTTACAAAAATGCATTAAAAGTCGGTGTTTCTTCTGCCCTGAAGGTGAAGGCACTCACAAGTTGAGTGCAAATTAGTTTCTCAGATTAAAGTAACTGGTTAGTAGAGGAATAGGAGAGAGCTGGCCTGAGGCGAGGCGGGGAGCGGTTTCTTCTGAAAGAGAAATCAAATTTGTAGGTGTGTGGAGTTTTTTTATTTAAACCAATAGAAATTAAAGAGACTCAGCATTTTCTGTAATTCATACTACATTACTTGTTTTTCCTTACATGAAAATTTTTCCTCATTTAAGCAAAGCTAAAAAGATAAATAAATTGTTGGCCTGGGTTTTGGTCGACTATGAGAATCAGCTCATTCACCTCTGCTAGATAACCAAGCGACAGTTTTCCGCAGACATTTGAGATGGTGAAAAATCACCTCCACAATATATTTTTCATAAATAATGTACCTTAACTAGCCAGTTTTGAGGCACCGTTTTAAAACTTAACTACTACAACACTACGTGTATATTTTAAATAATTCAAGAGCTGGGAAAACCCTTGGGGTCCTGAATTTTATTGGAACCTGTGCATCTGTCCACAGACTGTCAGCTGAGCTTTACCATAAATTTTTTTTTAAAACAAAAACTGTATTTTGAAATGTCCTGTCTCTGGAAGATATTTGCTGTTTAATGAAACAACATCATTGGAACTTTGTGAGCATTTATTAGTATATGAATTCAAAACATTGAAATATTTTTTAAAGTAACTTCCCTTAGGCCAGTGGGAATCTGTGGTCAGACACTGAAGATTTCTCATAGCTCCATCTGTTATCAACACTACTATTCCTAAGTATGCAATGAGCCAAAAAGCTGAGATCATGGGAAAATCTATTGGTTTGAATTACACAATAGTTGTGTCTGTGACTTCCCTGATTACCTTTAAAGTGGTCATCTTTCCCTCAAGCTCAGTGGATGAAATATGAGTTCAAACCTAAAAGTCATGTACTTAAAAAGGCAAACAGGTAGCTGGTGGGTCTCCTGATTCCTTAACCGACTTCTAACAGTGGTTATTTTTGAGTTATTTGTGAATATGTATTTAACACCTCAGTTTGAGAGCACCTTGAGTACTATATCCTCTTAGCTCACCCCATTACTGGCCCTTCTGCTAAATAATCTTAAAAACAGATTTTTACAAAGGACTAAAGTTGTATGATTATTTTCCTCTGATAATATCAGAAAATAGTTACAGAGAATAACACAAGACTCAATGTGAAATTGTTTTTAAATTCGTATAACTTTGGAAACTTTGTCCCTTTTGTGGTGTAACAAAACAAAAGCAAGTACTGATACAATGTATTCATACCTAAAAGCTATAGCTGCGGAAAAATTATAGACATTAGCTCTCCTAAAAGTGGCAAAAAATGAAATGTTTTAAAAAGGCAAAACGTTTCTAAAAAGTATGATATCCATAATCCTTAAATTCACCAAACATGAACATTTTAATGTGAGTATTGTAGTATAACATAAGGTTATATCCAGCTTCTATTTACATCTATTTGAGAAACACTAATATATTAAGTTATAATTGTGTTCTCTTTTTGCAAGTGTTTCAGGTTGTTTTGATGGAACTTCTTAAATTATCTGCTAATTCGATGCCTTAACCAATATATGGAAGATATACATATGAATGTTCTGTAATTCCTCTTATTTTTACTAAGAGTATTAGGTCCAAAATAATGATCAAGTTACCTTTAACTTCCAGAAAGTCTGCATTAATATTCAGAGTACTTGAAAATGTCCCCTAAGCCACACTTAAATAGGTATATTTGTTTACACACTTAAATATAACTTATTATATGTAAATATTCTTTTGTGAGTATGTATTTGCATAGCCACACTTCTCACAGCAAGCCCTGTCCGGCACAATACAAATGACTAAGGAATATAGATGTTCCTCTAATGTAACAAACCGTTCCGATGAAAATAGCCCAGAAATAGAATTTTAAATCGTAAGCGGGGGGCGGGGGGGGGGGGAGAGAGACCTTTACTCCTGGCGAGCGTCTCTTTTTTAGCACTCCGCAATAAATGAAATTAGAGGGGGTACAAACTTAACGTCGATTTTTTTTTTCAGACTCGAAGAGGGATAATCTTTTGTTTTTCAAATTAGTAAATAAACTCGGATGTTTCCCAAGATGCTAAAGAAGTCCTGTAATTCACCATAGAGGGGTCTGGGTGCAGAGAGTAAGGGAGAAGGGTGGGAGTTCTGAGACCTCAGAGAGGAAACGAACGAAGTCGAGCTGTCCTTGACCGGGCGCTAAGGAAACACTTTAAAATGAGATCTGTCAGCTAACAGCTGCTCGGGAAACTTGTTAAATCGACCGGTCCCTTTTAACGGGGTCTGTCCATAGAGGAGTCAGCTGGGCTCCAGGACTCGAATAATAGAGCGAATAACACGGACCGAGGGGCGAGAAGCTTGGAGAAGACCCGGACTCAGCCTGCCTACGAGCCGGGAAGCTCCTAAGAGAAGCTGCGCGGGTCGGAGAAGGTGCAGGCAACCCTGACTCTGGGCAGGATGATGCTGGGCGGTGGAGCTACGGCCGGCAGGGGTGGGATTGTGAGGGAGAGGCGGGGATGCAGAATTGGGATGCAGAGTCAGTATGCGGGGCCTGTAAACTGCTGGGCGGTTGATGCAGGGCAGGGACGAGGAAAAGCAATGCAAAGCTGAGCATTGCGAGGCACCCTGACTCGAAGCAAGGCTGTAGGGAACGATGCAGTGTCGGGATACCTGACTGACTCTAAGAGCTGCGCACTTGTCAGTTTCCTCTTGGCCCCACCCCGCGGGGTCTATCCAGCTCCCCAGTGTTTAACTAAGTCGTGACACCAACGCAAAATCCACGCCTAATTAAATTAATTAGGGATTCTTGTCAATCCTGGATTAATGGCCAAGAGCACAGGCGGCAGGGGCTATCTGAAAACCTGAGCGGCCGGGGACCGGCCTTCTCTCCCCGCCCCCTCCAGTCCCTCTGTGCTGCCCTACCACTCCAGCCCCAGCCCGCCCGAACTCCAATCTCTCTCTCTCTCTTCTCTCTCTCTCTCTCTCTCTCCTTTTCCCCTCCCCAACCCCCGGTAGAGGCGCGACTGCTACCCGGGAAGGGGGCTCACTCCGAGTTGCGAGGGGAGGTAATTTACTCAGAACAAGAGGCCGCCTTTAGGAAGTATAAATAGTGAGACTTCAAGCGCAGCGTCGCTATCAGATCTGAACTCTCCGCAGGAAGAATTGTCAAAGATCTTAACATTGAACAAGCGCGCTCCGGCAGGGAAGCATCAGTTCCCATTTCCCTCCGGCGGCCCCCGCCCCTTCTCTTCTCCTCCTCCTCCTCCCTCTCCTCCTCACCCTTCTCCCCCTCCTCCTCCTCTTCCTCCTCCTCCTCTTCTTACTTCTTTTTCTCCTTCTACTTCTCCTCCTCTTTCTTCTTTCTTCTCCTCTTTTTCTTCTTCTTCCTCCTCCTCCCTCTCCTCCCCCACCTCTTGTCCCATTGATGTGTTATTATTGGGGGGGCTGGAGCAGTAAAAAAAGAAGAAGGAAAAAAAGAGCGGGGCTCTGCTGGCAGAGGTTGAGCGCCGGGCTGACGTGCGGCGGCGATGGAAGAACTTACGGCGTTCGTCTCCAAGTCTTTTGACCAGAAAGTGAAGGAGAAGAAGGAGGCGATCACGTACCGCGAGGTGCTGGAGAGCGGGCCGCTGCGCGGGGCCAAGGAGCCGACCGGCTGCACCGAGGCGGGCCGCGACGACCGCAGCAGCCCGGCAGTCCGGGCGGCCGGTGGAGGCGGCGGCGGAGGAGGCGGAGGCGGAGGCGGAGGAGGCGGAGGAGGTGTAGGAGGAGGAGGAGCAGGCGGAGGAGCTGGAGGAGGGCGCTCTCCTGTCCGGGAGCTGGACATGGGCGCCGCGGAGAGAAGCAGGGAGCCGGGCAGCCCGCGACTGACGGAGGGTAACGACCTGACTGACCCTCGGCAGCGGTTCCCCTTTCCGCCTTCCTGACTCCTCTTGGGCGGGAGAGGACTCCGAGGCCCAGCGGGGAGGGGAGAGGGACACGGAGAGGGCCCTGGACCCCAGCTTTGTCAGCTAGAGTGATAGTGGAAGGGTGGGGGTCCGGTGGTATGCTCGGTCGTGGGTGGGGTCCTAGTGTGTTGTGGGGGTGGTGGGGGGGGGGGGGAAGCGTGTGGGGTTTGTGCGCGCCCTTCCCAGATGTTCCCATTCCACCGAAATGCATTTTTCACCAGCCGGAGGATGGGCCCGCAGCCCGGATGGCCCGCAGGCGGACGTGGAAGTTCGCGGGGCTGGGCTGCAGGGGGGGTGCTGGACCAGACGGCGGGACTAAAGCTAGCCTCTAGCGCAGAGTTTGCCGGGAGGGAGAAGGGGCAGAGGTGGAAAGCTTAACCCTCCGGTCGCCTCGGTATTTGGGGCCGCCAAGACCCCTCGAACTCCGCAGAGCCCCTGAATCTTTGAATCTTAGGGCCAAAACTTCCCATTCTCTTTCAAGGTAGAAGGAAGCCAACGAAAGCTGAGGTCCAGGCTACGCTGTTTCTCCCGGGCAAGGCGTTTCGGTTTCTTGGTGTGTTGGGGGCGGGGGGGCGGGGAAGGTGGGGATCTATATTTACACAATTCCTTTAGTGTTTTCAATCACCCAGTACTCGGTTCTCTTAGAGCAAAAATCCTTTGGTGCTAGCTCAGTGTTAGGAAACGTCTTTATCTCAATAGCAGAGCGTTCTATACCAATTCAAAGGGGTTCAACAATAAAATTGATTTGGCACTTGGTGCCTGCAGTAACTGGTGTACTGCCATATTTTTCCAATTAAGAAAATACGTGGCATGCGTGGAATCACATATTTAAGCAAGCAATTAAGTTGTTTATGACACGGTCTGTTCCTGTTTAGATCATTACTTGGAAATTTGGGGACAAAAATAGAGATTTTATTAAGTCTATTGATCAACCTGAAATTTGGACATCTCCTCAAAGCCCCAAAACTTTGAGTGGCATCCACTGTGTAGATGACATGTAATAGACAAAGCCTTCCCACCTCATTGGCAGAATCTGAAGGGCGTGTTTTCATATTTAAATTTCAATACAATATCAGTAAAAATACTTTGCTATTAAATTGGCCCATAATGTTTACTATAATGTTATCCACTTCCTTCCTAAAGAAAGGACAAATGTCCACAAAACTAACTCTGAGAACTGGAAAATACGGCAATATTTAAGATCACCGTAGCTAGAATGCCCAGCAGGGCCGAGATCTAGCGACTCTTCTTCCTCCAAACCAGCACCAGGTCTTCCTAAATTTGTAAAGTGGTGGAGTTACCGTCAAGGTGCCCAGCGCAGCCTCCCGGCCATGAGTCCACAACTACAGGCCCGAACTACAGGTTCGCCAGCGCGCCTGATGGCGAGGTTCAGGTCTGAACCCCCGGCGGGCGCAGTTTCTGGGATTGTCGATTTCCAAGCTCAGGGCAAGTATTAATTTCTCTGCAGACCGGCTCTTCCGGAAATGATTTTTAACTCCCATGCTGGCCTGGATCCTGCGCTGGGAAGAACTGCAAACAGCCTCGACTATCTAAACTCAGCTTTGACTTCTTAAAAACCGGAGTCTCTGATTCGGGCGCAGAGGATAGAAGTTCCAGGGGGATATATATATGGTGGCTCTATATACTCACACTAGAAGAGCTCCTGTTTTTAAAGGGAGGAGAAGGACAGGAAAGTGGCAACGGATGTGTGCAAACCCAGAGCAGAAAAATGCATATTTTATTAAACATCCGAGCTGCTGGTTGCATGAAAAGGCTTTGAGCAACCAATAGAAACCGAGGATCGCGAATATTCCGCTTGAACCTGTTGATCTCTGTGGGTTAAGCGTTTAGGGTCGAGTCTGCGTTTCCACGAGGGAGGGCGAAGAGAGAACAGAAAGAGCGGTTGCTTTCGCCCGCCACCGGAGGCTGGTTTTCCGCCTCCTGCCTTCTGGCCCGGCTTGGGCGGCGAGCCCTTTGGGCGGCCAACATGGCGTGGGCGCCTGTGCTCGTGCGACCCCGGTCGGGCAGGGGGGACGGAGATTACCTGGCTGTCCGGGGGACCTTATGCAGGGTTTGGCCCGATCCCAGGGGCAGCGAGGGGCGTCTGCGGATGCTGCTCCTTGTGCGGCACAACACCGGGGTCTGTTGCTCTCGCTGATACCTTTCGGCCCAATTGTTCCTAAATTAGACCAGCAAGTTTGCGGTAGGCAGAGAGCCAGAGGTGGTGAGAGCTGGCCTGAGAACGAGCCAGCCTTCTGGGAATGGCCGGTGTGAGAGGCCAGTGGGTGGCCTTGCCGCGCCCTTATGTCCAGACCTTGCTCTGTGAGAGGCCTGGCGCTGCGCCTTTGATTTCTGTGATTGCTCCGGAGAAAGTGAGTGCGAAAGTGAGTGGAAAGCATTTGGTGTTTGCCGGGGAAGGCCGGTGACTGTGGGGTGGATAGTGAGGCGGTGAGTCGAGGTACATTTGTGGAGGAGGTGGTGGATGACTGCCCACCTTGCCCCAGGCGGCCGCTCAGACTTGACCTTTGCGCTTCCCCGGGATATTCTTCCTCCGGGTGGGGTGAGAAGCCGGACCAGGATTCCACGAGGGGGAAGGATTCTCTATTCTTTTTTGCGACAAATCTGGTAACAGGATTTGCTGTGCTGTTTTCGTCCGTGTGTGTGTGTGTGTGTGTGTGTGTGTGCGTGTGTGTGTGTTCGTGTGTGTTCGTGTGGATGCACGTGTGGCCCCGCTGGGGTGCCCCCTCCAGTGTCCCCGGAGCTGAAAGATCGCAAAGAGGATGCGAAAGGGATGGAGGACGAAGGCCAGACCAAAATCAAGCAGAGGCGAAGTCGGACCAATTTCACCCTGGAACAACTCAATGAGCTGGAGAGGCTTTTTGACGAGACCCACTATCCCGACGCCTTCATGCGAGAGGAACTGAGCCAGCGACTGGGCCTGTCGGAGGCCCGAGTGCAGGTACCCAGCTGCCAGGAGGTCCAGGGCCCAGGGAGCAGAGAGAGCCTGGGGTTGGAAAGAGGCTTGGGGGACACACTCGGGAAGTGGCTGTTCTAGTGTGTGCTGTAAGATGAGAAGGAAAGAGATATCTTTACTAGAGGTCTTATTTTCCAAAGTAGATCTTAGTCCTATAGCATTCCCCTCCCTTTTTTTTTTTTTTTTTTTTTCCATCCTAACATATGTTCCCAGAAGAAGAAAGCTGTGCTGGGCTTTCTCCCAGAGTTTCTATAAACCACACCCCCCTTGCCTCGCGCTGACTTTAATGTGGTTTAATCCTAATGGGCCTACTTTTATAAGGCTTTAAAAAAAAAATCCCACAGAAAACGTTTTATCTCTGGATGCCTTAAAAGTTCCAAGGAGTATTTTGCCCTCTGGAGTTGGATTTCCTTGAAGATCTGCTCTGCAGGGTCTAGGTTTGTCAAGCGGATATCCCAATTAGGTTTATAGATGTGCAGACTATAAAGAAAATTAGTAACTGTTAAGTGCAGAAATTTACAGTCTGCTGTTAGCAGTCGATATCAAACTGTGTGTGAAATAGCGGAGAAATAAACGCGTTTTGGTCACTCTTTGTTCATTCGTTTAACCAAGGCAACGAAACTGACCCTAAATAAATTAGATTTTAAAACAAACCACATATATTAGTATTTATATTTCCAAAGCCTGCCCTCCAGCGCGTGCCATATCCAATGAAGTTGGGACTGAAACAGATTTTCTTTATTGGTTGTGGAGGCAAATGTAATAGCAAAAATAGGCTTTGGGGGCATTTAAAAGAGCAAATTGTGTGCATTCACATACACATATCCTTCTAGCTTTAGGGGGAACAAATTTAAATGTTTCAGATTGTATTTCCGCTCAAATAATAAAATAGAATAAAATGATAGTCATTATTTGTTTGAACACATGGAGCAGTTTTAGGCCCGCACATCTGCAGCTGTTACAAAGTATCGCTGTAACAGATACTCCCTCAGTCTCTGGGCACAGAGACCACCATCTGTAGCAAACTATGCACAATTCTTAAGGGGCTTCCCCACATCTTGTAATAGGATCAGGAAAAAAAAAAAAACAGAGCAGTCACGTTGAAGAGGAAAAGTAATAATAGGCTGCCTTGGTCATCACAGCATCAGCAGCAGAGCCTTCCTTTTTAAGCCTCTCCTGCTTTGCTCTGTGCACTGAGATCTCCAGAGGCTCAGCAACCCCTTAAAAACATGATGATAATTATTACAGTTATGATTATTAGTATCTTAATTCCAACTCTTCTAGGTGAACAAAAAGGCAAGAAGCCTCAGGCCATGTGAATTACAGAAAGGATGCCACCCTGGCACAAAATCCACCCTCTGTTATACCAAATAGCAGAGAAATTTTTGAAGATTTACATTGACTATGACACTTGCTTTCAAAAACATACCAATGAAAGCTCTGAAGCAGTATTTTTACTTTAACGGGGTTTTTAAAACTTTAATTTGTGAGTCAATCAATATGCTTTATTATTGAAAGTGGAATACAAAAGCACGCTTTATTTGAATTTTAAAAAATCTGTCATACTGCCTGTAAAAGTTGTCAAGTTTAAGCAGGTAACATCCAGGAGAACAAAGTACCTAAGAGTTACTTGCTTTAAACATACTTCACTCTCCTTTTGCTGAGTGCTCTTCTTTTTTTCTCTTAAGAAGTGAACTTTATTGTTGTTTCATACTTTTATTTACATTTTAGTTATTTTCTACATGTTTTCCTACTATCCTAACTGCAAGCAGTGGCTTTTTCTAAAGAAGCAAATTAGATTATCATGATAATGGTGCACAATTATTCTGCTACTGTGTTTCACTCTGCTGCACAGAGGAACAGAGAAATTCTAAACTTCTTTGGAGTGAGGCTTTTATGACACTAATTACCTCTCCCCAACCCTTACAACTCCTTCTCCGCAAAAGAGTCATTATTTGCTCTGGTGTTTCGTTTTTCTTTAAGACGAAGCTAATTAACATTATAGGCTATTAATGAACACATTCTTCTCAGGTCTTAACTGGGCAAATATCTAAACACATTATCATGTTGGTATCAGGTACCAAGCAGAGTTTTAGGCCACGGGTACTCTGTTATGTGAAAAGATGAAATGAGGACTAATAGTAATCCATCTTGTGAAAGTCTATAAAATCTATCTTTCTATTTCTGTAGTTAATTTACATGTTTAACTTTGGAATTTGAGGCTGTTTTATACTATTCAAAGATTGCTTGCTGTATCTCCCAGTTCTTATCTAAGCCACGACTCTTTTCTCTTTGTACTCTTGTAATTTAAAAAAAATTTTAGTCATAACATCTAGGTTTTATTTTTTTCCCCCTCCAACCTATAGGTTTGGTTTCAAAATCGAAGAGCTAAATGTAGAAAACAAGAAAATCAACTCCATAAAGGTATGCTTCTTATACAAGGAACATTTGATAGTCTGAGCAAAGAGAGAAGTAGTGAATATTACTATTACAATGACAGAAAAAAAGAAACCTCAAAAATGACAATAGTTCTTGACTTAATAATCTTCAAAGGCTGTTAACGGAGTCCTAAAGTTTGGGAGTAAGTTATATTTATTCAAATTTTGGATGCAGTTTAGAAAGATAATAGTCCATTTTCAAAGGAATTAGTTCTATCTTGTACCATTTGGAACCCTGAAAAATGCTACAAATGTTAACCTCATATTATTTTTCTTTTGTACTTTTTACAGGTGTTCTCATAGGGGCTGCCAGCCAGTTTGAAGCTTGTAGAGTCGCACCCTATGTCAACGTAGGTGCTTTAAGGATGCCATTTCAGCAGGCAAGTACAGCCTAGTTTCAAGCTGTTTTTAAATATAAAAATACCTGAATGTTTGCTTGAACTGTTGAACATCACCTGTCTCTGAGCCCAGCTGTCAATGTCTGCATAGTTGGAGAATCATTTTGAGATGATATAGTGGACCCACTACTCTTTAAAAACCTATACGGTATTAAGGGCCTGAATGCCTAGTCCCTTCTGTCCTCATGGGAACCCCTGAAGGGGCCTGGGGGCAGTAACTGGTCCTTTAAAAATACACTAAAGATTGCCCTTAGAGAGAGAGGAAGGAAAAGCCTTTTGATTAAGATTTTGTCAAAACCAATACAGAGGTTAGTCCTAAGGTATTTCTAAGGCAACCCTCTAGATACTTTTCTAGGTATTTTCTACCTCTTAGTCACATTAAATAACTGACAGAAGAAAAATAAACACAAGTACTACCAGCTCATACTTTCGTTTCTTCTTTCTTTTGTTTTTAATCTGTTTCTGCAAACAAAGCTTCATCTCTAGTAAAGAGAGAAGTCTTGGTCTTCCCAGGGCTGCCCTGCCTTTGCAATCCCTTAGCCATAAAGAAACCTTTAAGAGTACATTTTAAAAGGACAGCCTGCAGCAATGATTTAATCCTGGGAAATCCCAGTGCTCTGAACTCCCCGCTTTCCAAGCCTGAGGGCGAAATCCTTTCCCAACCAGTGTCTGACCTTCCCTATCCTCAGCCAGGACCCCTGCTTGGCATGGCTGTGATGTCATGAATTAGCTCTCAGTCTCCAGTGACTTCGACCGGGGAGACACATAGGTGTGCCCATGAATTGAGAGTCGGTGTTAGGGAGATCTTAGCTCTCTTGGTGCCACAGGACTCTGGCATCCTGATGCTTGGCTTTGGAAACAAGAGAGAATGCCTGAAGAAAGAGGGAGGGGTGACTTTAAAAGGAGACCTTTACTACTCAAAAGGTAATCTTTGGGCCAGAAGCAACATCGTCTGGGAGATTGTTAGAAATTCAGAATCTCAGGCCCCAACCTAGACCTTGTGAATCCGAATCTAAATTTTAACGAGATCTCTGGGTAATTGTCATGGCAATAAAAGTTAGAAGTACCGACTCACAATTGTGCCTATTGTGGCGAAGACGGAGTAACTTCCCTGAATGACATTAAAAAGTTGCGTAGTTTGCTTGTTGATACTCCGTTGTTTTGGTAGTGGGGTAAGAGATGCATGGCAGCATCAAGAGAAGAGGGTAAGGATCCTCACCCGCAGTGTTTCCAATATACCATTTCAGCCCAGTTCCCAGGGGAGACGGCCACATTCCTGCAGAAGGGGGTTCCCGGGGTCTGGGGAAATAAGCCTACCCTAAGCGAGTTTCGGAGACCCAGGGGACACTGGAGTATCCATGTGGAACCCCAGATTCAGCAACAGGCTGAGAAGGTCACTGTCGGAACAAGATGCACAGCCAAATGCCCTCTCCCCGTGCCCAAACACAACCCAACTCTCTCTCTGGCCAAGCTGGACGCCGTTAATGCTCTGTTTCTATTCTGTTGTCACCCTAGGATAGTCATTGCAACGTGACGCCCTTGTCCTTTCAGGTTCAGGCGCAGCTGCAGCTGGACAGCGCTGTGGCGCACGCGCACCACCACCTGCATCCGCACCTGGCCGCGCACGCGCCCTACATGATGTTCCCAGCACCGCCCTTCGGACTGCCGCTCGCCACGCTGGCCGCAGATTCGGCTTCCGCCGCCTCGGTAGTGGCGGCCGCAGCAGCCGCCAAGACCACCAGCAAGAACTCCAGCATCGCCGATCTCAGACTGAAAGCCAAAAAGCACGCGGCAGCCCTGGGTCTGTGACGCCAACGCCAGCACCAATGTCGCGCCTGCCCCGCGGCACTCAGCCTGCACGCCCTCCGCGCCCCGCTGCTTCTACGTTACCCCTTTGAGACCTCGGGAGCCGGCCCTCTTCCCGCCTCACTGACCATCCCTTGTCCCCTTTCGCATCTTGGACTCGGAGAGCCAGACTCCACGCAGGACCAGGGATCTCACAAGGCACGCAGGCTCCGTGGCTCCTGCTCGTTTTCCTACCGGAGGGCCTAGAATTCGGTTTTGTAGGAGCGGGTTTGGGGGAGTCTGGAGAGATACTGGACAGGGGAGTGCTGGAACCACGGAGTTTGGCTCACCGCAAAGCTGCAACGATGGACTCTTGCATAGAAAAAAAAATCTTGTTAACAATAAAAAAATGAGCAAACAAAAAAATCGACAGACAAACCGGAGAGAAAAAGAGAAAGGGAACTTATTTCTTACTGCTATTTGGCAGAAGCTGAAATTGGAGAACCAAGGAGCAAAAACAAATTTTAAAATTAAAGTATTTTATACATTTAAAAATATGGAAAAACAACCCAGACGAATCTCGAGAGACTGGGGGGAGTTACCAACTTAAATGTATGTTTTTAAAAATGCGCTAAGAAGGCGAAGCAGAAAGAAGAGGTATACTTATTTAAAAAACTAAGATGAAAAAAGTGCGCAGCTGGGAAGTTCACAGGTTTTGAAACTGACTTTTTTCTGCGAAGTTCACGTTAATACAAGAAATTTGATGAGAGAGGCGGGCCTCCTTTTACGTTGAATCAGATGCTTTGAGTTTAAACCCACCGTGTATGGAAGAGCAAGAAAAGAAAATATTAAAACGGGGAAAGAGAAAAATAATATTAACACAAAAAAATGCCACAGACAATGATTTCTCTGAGAAATTATTATGGCAAAACTGTCTGGACTGCTGACAGTAAATTCTGGTTTGCATGTTACTTGTATTCCATTGATGGTGTGTCTCCTCCCCCTTATCTCCCATGCACTCACTCCATTTTGATCTTCACTATGAAAAACAATACCAAAAGCATCTGGAAATTGATATATATATATCCATATATATATCATATATTTGCCATATATATATGTGTGTGTGTGTATATATATATATATATATATATATATATATATATATATATTTATTTGCCCTGTCTTTGATCCTGGGGAACAAAAGAAAAAGTCAGAAAGGGAGAAAATTACACTCATTGTCCTAAGAAGACAGAGGTGGGCAGAATATGTGGGGAAAGGAAAAAGAAAACAAGACCACCAAATGAAATAATGAAGGTACAGCGCCTCGCTGTGCCAGACACAGTAGGCGCTCAATCAGTATTAGTTGCCACCATTCCCTTTTTCTTGTGTTCCTTCTTGTTGGTTTCCTGAAGTCCTATTTGAAGACAGTGCTTTATTTCCCCCTCTCTATCCCGTCAAATTCACCTTAAATAACACCCAGCTAGATACAGGCACTAGGTTTGTGTAAGATATGTTGATACACACGAACAAAGTTTATTTTGGCTATAATGTGTGGACTGACTTTCAACATTTGCATTTTATCTCACAAAGGTGTATCTATTCAAGTAACTTTGTTTTTGTGTGTGTGTGTGTGTGTGTGTTTGTTTTTTCTTTTGGTTGTTTGTTTCAATTCATGTAGCTATTTAAACTGGGATACCTTGGACTAAGCCAGTCTGTATCCCAATTCGCTAGCAAGCCTAAGTTTGTGGGTTTTTGTTTTTGTTTTTGTTTTACCTTCTAATTTACAAGAAAGAGAAAAAGCTCTTCTAACTGAACTTTGGTATGCGGTTGAGCTTTGTAACTATTTGTTCTCCATGAAAACAAAATTATTTATATTTGACATATTTTTTTCTAGTGTATTAAGTTATTTTAAACAAAAGATGTTATCTCATGACGTGTTGTCAGTACAAAATGTGTCGCCTCCAATTCTGTTAAACCTTTTAAGTAAGTGCCAAGTTATTAATTGAAGACACTTTGCGATCAATTGAATGAAAATATCGTTTCATTTGATGGGGTTCGCGTCATCTTTGTTCCTGATACTATTAAAATATCTGGGATAGTCTTTCCCTTTTCCCTTTTGATTAATGCGTATCACTCTCTCGAATATACCAACTTGGAAAAGCGCTTGCCTCTGCTGTTACGTGCCGCAGTCAAGGGGCAGTAAGAAGGGTGGCTCTGTGGCTGTCGCTAGCGCTGAGCACATTTCCGCCGGCCCCCTCCATTTTATCCACCCAACATAGAAACGCGGTTATACCAAATTAATGAAATAACAGATAAGAAGTAAAATAACATAGGATAGAGTAACTTCCTTCCCCAAGATGGACTCTCGTTATTCGTTTTGCTATAATTGCAACCTTTATCTGGGGACACTTTTGGGAAGAAGGAAGGAGGGATCCTGCGGGGCGAAATCAGCCTGGGTTTGGTATGGCATAATCGACAATCAGTCCCAGTTCGTTGACCCTCTCTGGAGCGGGGCAGGTGCTGACTTCGGAGCGGGAAAACAGCCGCAAAGGCGGGCAGGCCAGGGCACTGTGGAGGGCGGATTCCCCATCTGACACTCCTGTTTAGGGTTGGCTGAAGCAGCTTCTTCGTTGATTAAATTTAGAAGGTGGAAGCCAGAATCGGGTTTAGGAAAAGCCTGGCCTTGAAAATAATGAGGAGCTCTCTCTCCCCATGTCGTGGCCCCCTTCTTCTGGAAGAAATCCCACTAGTAAAGCCCAAAGGTGCTGCCTGTGTGCGGATAGATGGAGACTTTGAAGACGGCCCTGACCATGTCCAAGGCAGGAACTTTCCTTCCCGCGCAGGCTCTTGTGATGACGGGACCTTCCGCAAAGATTGAAGGTGTCCTGAGCGTCCCCTGGGACCCCCCACCCTGGTGCTGGAGGGTGCGTAAAACCCCTGCCAAAGCCCCACATCCTCCAGCAGTGTTCCCCACCACCCCCACTTGGCCCTCTCCCAGGTCTTAGCTCGTATTCAAAGCCGTTCCTCAGCATAGACGTGGGCGATAGGTTTCTTTCTTTTAACTTTCAAAGACCACTGAACAGGATTTGGGCCGTATTCAGTGCGCAGGCCTTGCGGGTCTCCTGGTTGATGAACGTGGGTAGTTTTTATAATAAACATCTGCCTGCGGGCATGGTATGCCCTGAAGCAGCCAGGCCATCCGCCGTGGTCCTGTGGCATCCAGCGAGCTCCAGTCGGCGCCGGGGCCGGAGGTCCTAACAGGCAGGCTCCAAGCTCCAAACCCTAATCCTAACCCAGACCCCAACACGGGTTCGGACCCTGGAGACCCTGGAGCAGGGGAGATGGTGGCACCGTCTCGGGGCCAGTCTGTCCCACGCGGCGGAGCGCCGGGGAAGCCCGAGGTCAAAGGAGGCGGAGCGTCCAGGCCCTGCTGGCGGAGGCTCCGGGTATCGGTACAGGGGCGCGGTGACGCGGCGTGGGTGGGTCGGGAATGTCCCGGGCGATAGGAGCCGGGTGGGTCCGGCGCGGAGCCCCGCAGGAGTCGGGCCGCGGCGGGAGCGCTGTAGGCGGAGAGGCCCGCGGAGGCAGCCAGGTCCGGCGAGAAAGGCCAAAATTTCTTGGCCCCATTCGCAGTGCTCCAGTCCGGCACGGCCTGTGGGACCAGTGCCCCCGGGGAGCTCGCGGCGCCCTTGCCTCCTCTTGCGTCTGCTCCCCCAAGACTGACGGAGGACAGAGGCCGCTTTCCTTGGCCCTGTGGGGTCTCGCCCTTCGGGTCCAGACTCCCGCAAGGCCCGCTCTCCCGGAATGCCAGAGTCCAAACTCTCGGGCAGGCGCCTCGGTGTGTGAACAAGAGTTCCAAACCCGGAGTTCCCCGAACCATCCCAAGAAGGGGTCTGAGGAATTCTTCACTTTAAATTTAAATAAGGCCAAACATGCTTGTAGTTTGGGTCGAAACTCAATAATCCTAATATAATTAATAAAGGAGACCCCCATCTCCTGCTCCCCAAATCTTTTGGGCTTGCAAAACCTTCCCGAGTTGCAAAATCAATGACTGGGAAAAACTGAGTTAAAAGAAATTATTTAAGACATCATTAGTGTTAAGGACCCTATGACACAAGAGACACAGTAAGATCGTTACCTTTGCTTGGAGCCGAACTGATGTACATCTATTTTGAGTTTTTCCCCAGATTTATAACTTTTTTGGGTCCTCAGATGGTAATACTTTAATATAATGCAATGCTCAAATTTCGGAACTATTTTGATTTCTGAAAAATGCCTCTTTGGCTTCAGCGACATAGGATCCTGTTTTTTCTTCACAAATCAGTTTACATCATAAATTGCAAACATTTGCAATAAGATCTCAAGATTGTTTATTTTACATAACCTCAAGCACTTGACTATGTTAAACACCAGTACAGAAAGTCTGTGAAATCAGTTTAATGTGTGTGAGGGAATTAAAGGATCACTCATTTTCATCACATAAACAAAGCATTTAAGATTGGTTTGATTGTCAGGCTCCCAATTTTTAGTCATACAATTGACTATTAATTTAAGAGTCATTCTGTGTAAAAATAATTACTGAGGTTATATCCTGCTTTAATTAAATATTTCTGGGCAGAAGAAAATGGTATTGTACATTGGGAAGTGGGGGATTGTTTTTAATATTATATTATTTTAGTTCAAATGGAAATAAAAGTCTGCAAATTCCAATGGGGAAAAAAGGCCTGAAATGGTTTCTTAATATGCCATTACAACAGTTAGCCAAAATACATTAAAGCAATATGACAAACCCAGAAATAATAAATATGTCATTTTAATGAGAATGTTAACTTACAGGTAATTTATTCAAGGTAGTTTTTACATTTCACATGGAATGTCTTCTTATGACCTGCTTGATTACTGTGATGCTTGTTCTTCAAAATCTAATTTATATAGGCCTGCAATATGCATAATTCATAACTCCTGTTGATATACGTATACACACCCCGAATTTTAAATATTTACAGTATGTTTGGGTGTTTACTAGCATGTCTTCAAGATGACCAAAATAAAAACATAAAAAGTGTTAAACATCATATTGAAAGCAAGTGCTTGCCCTGCCCTATGCCTGAAGGCTGGGCAGGCATAGTAGCTGAAAATGAAAACATTAAAAAGGATTAGATAATTTTCAAGCTCAGGCATTGAGTGAGCCTCAATATTTCAGACAAAAAAAATCTTGTATAAGAAATCTGAAAATCCCAAGAAAGACTTACAGATGTGAGTGTATAACACTTCTGATGCCTAGACAATTTTTTTTTTTTAGTGTCTAATTCATGAAACAAAAAATCCTCGAGTCTCGGGGTATTTTGTTTTGGGTATTTTATGTGTCAGTCAAGGTAACCATTGCATATGCCTTCGGTGCAGGAAAGTTTAGTATAATACTTACACGGAGTTCTATTGGCATGAGGAAAGGTTTTAGAATATAATCAAATACATCAAATAGGGAGGAGTACACATGCTTTCTTTCTTGCTGAACAACTCCTCATATGTCCTGAGTAAGGATCTTTGTAGACTCTTATTCAAGCAGAATAGTGTGTGTTTAAGAGCACACACTCTGGAGCTATGCTTCACTGCTGGATTCAAATTTCACTGCTACTGTTTACCAGTCCTCTGATTTTGGACAAGTTAATCTCTCTGTCCCTCAGTTTCCTTATCTGTAAAATGTGGACAAAAATAGTATCTACCTCATGGAATGATTAGGAGGATTAAATGAGTTAATATTTATAAAACCCTTAGAACAATGCCTTGCACATGTATACTAAGCACTAAATAATAATTACTTTCATTGAAAGGCCAATAGACATTGACCTTTGTAATAAAAACCTTAAAAGAGAAAAACAATACAGTGTTGCAAGACAAGAAAAACTTTCTCTTGTGGGCAAGAAGAAAACATTGCCTGTTAGTTTGTGATTCTGGCTAATTGCTTAGCCTGTGTGAGCCTCATCTAGAAGATGTGACAATTGTCACAATGTAGCAGTGTAGTTAGGAGGTTTACCTAGAAGAGCAATTTATAGGTTGTACGTCTCTATATACAAGATAGATAATATTGTTACTCTGCCATGCACAGTTAATAAGATGAGATTTCAGGCATGGCACTTGTCCTCAAGGAGCTTACCATCTGGGCGAAACAGTTCATAAATACACATGATAGTGCTAGGAAGCATGTGCTAAATGCACTTGCTTAAAGGTATTAGGACATATAATCTGTGCATCTGAATGACCGTATAACACATGTGGGCCTGTTGCCCTGGTTTTGGAAACTAAACCTTCCTTGGAAATGAGTAGTCTTATAAAGGAATGGTGAAGCGACACCCAGAGGTTAAGAAGCACACTTTGTTAGGACTAAATGTATACCATATGTTGTCGTGGTTTGTGTTCCATAGCACCATCTGCATTTTCATTGGCTGCCCATGTTTACGGAGCATTAGCAGCAAAATGCCAAAAGATATAAAGGCTGCTGACCAAGGATCTTTAATAGCAGTTTGAAAACACATATAAAACAAAGAAAGGAATGTTTAATTACTACTGTAGGGACTTGTAAGATGAACAACTGAGTTACAATTACAGAGTAAATTAAGAAGGACTTCTTTCTAATGTCTAAATTTAGGTATCTCACTAATATTGTCCCATATTTTATATAATATCTATGAAAAGCCAAGTACTTTTTACACATCTTTATTTGGGATGTGTTGTCATAGTATATGGCTAATTTTTAGAGGCAGATATTCTTGAGTTCAAATCTCTGCTATACCAACTATTAGATGTAAAGTTTTAGGTCATTTCTTAGCCTCCTAAAACCTATGACCTCTTAGTGTCCTGCAGCACACACCTTGCCAATTATTGTGAGGATCAAATAAAAATAAGTTATGTAAGGTGCCTGGTACATAACAGGTTTCAACAAATGTACATCTCCTTTCTACTTCCATTATTTACCTTTTAAACTACTGTCACATAGAGAGGATTTTTAATTTACCTTTTTGTGAGTAGAAGCAGTTTTGAAAAACTTTGGGAGGTGGTGTGCACTTTAATCCCAATCTCTTATTGTAAGTATCGATAATATGTGTTTATGTTGTGTGCACTGGAGTTTGGAACAAAGCTCTCTTCAAACCTTGCAAAAATTTTTAGAGATTTTGAGGGACTGTGATTTTAGATCTGCCCCTTTGTGTAGAACAGAAAGGACTCTATCTTTCACCCTGATAACTTGAGGACATTCTTAATGTGCAGGTTACCCAGAGTCTCTGACCTTCAGTCCTCTCTATTCTGGAATGTCAGCATACACATGGAGCCCTGGCATTAACTCTCTAGTCACTTTGATATTAGATTGATTGTTCTTCTGTTGCATATTTATTGAATACATTTCTATGCTTCCGTAGAAAGGAAGAAGAAAATAAACTACCCTTAAAAATGACTTCAAAAAAGTCCATTAGTCTATCCAAATTTTCAGTACTTGTGCTACATTGTTTTGTATTATGTTTATTGGCATTACTGGCTTAAAATATAATTATCTGTCTTGTGTGCAATATATTTATTTACTGAAATTCTCACTTGTCAGCAGTTGTGTTTCTTTTAAGGCTTGCATAATTTCCATTAAAATTAGTCTTGCCCGATGCTTGCCTAAAAGGGCCCAGGATTCTCCCTGGGTGAGTTTCAGTTCTAGACTTCCTTTAAAAACTTTTTAGACAGGTGACATTAGGTAAGAATAGCCATCAAAGGAAGCTTTGGAAAGAAAAAGGCAGGTCCTCTGATTTGCCTTGATAGTAACAGAGAAGTGTGTTAGACAGAATAGTGCCCCCTCCAAAGATATCCATATCCTGATCTCTGTAACCTGTAAATATGTTGGCTTACATGGCAAAGGGGGATTAAGTTTGCAAGTCAGTTGACCTTAAAATAGGGAATGTATCCTGGATTATTTGGGTGGGTCCCCTGTAATTACATGGGTACTTAAAAGAGTGAGGCCAAAGAGGAAAGTCTCAGAGAGATGTGACTAAGGAAGAATGTTCAGAGAGATGCAAAGTTCCTGGCTTTGAAGCTGGAGGAGGCAGGGAGTGCAAGTGGCCTCTAGAAGATGAAAAAGGTAAGGCAAGAAATTCACCCAGAGTGTGCAGAAGGAATGCAGCCCTTTCCATATGCTGATTTTAGTACAGTGAAACTTGTGTAGGAATTCTAGGCCACAGAACTGCAAAATAATCAAGTTGTATTGTTTTAAGACACTAAATTTATGATAATGTGTGGTAGCAGCAATAGAAAACAAATGTAGGAAGTTTCTGAATTGTTTATATGTGTAAGAGCTTCTCGTCATTTTTTAATGCCAGGGGACCTTTTGAGTGTTCAGTAGCAAGAGTCCTCTCAAAACTCAGGGCCAAGATATTTAGCCATACCCTCGAGTATGCTGTTACTCAGCCATACAGATTTCTATATGCCATATAGCAGAATTGCTACAAATCTCTCATTATGAAATGAAGCCTCCTATAGAGGAAATCTGCAAAATTATGTATATTCTTTTATAAAAAGTGAGTTGGCAATGGAAGTCTTTGTCTTGTTTTATTCTCTTTGTTCTTATTCCTTCTTTGTCATCTTCTGCTTATTATTATTATTTACCTTTATTGGTATTTAATATAAAGAAAAGGACCGTTAGTTTCAAGCTCTGAAGTTCTTTGCTAATGCACTGACTGAAAGGGAACAGCCTGGGCAATTGAGCTTGTCTGTCAAGTTGGTCAAGGTGGAGAGTAATGTGGTCTGGGGTTCCCAGAGCCCATTGGACCTTTGACCTTTTCTGTTGAGACTATTGATCTAGGTTAATAGTCAGTACCAGTTATGCTGTTGGAAGGGTTGTGTGCCTGTATGTGATTCCTCATTGAGTACAAATGAGGCTCTGACTAACTCAGAGGGTAATTGGTCCTTTTTGTAGTTTTCCAAGATCAGGGTGGGGAATTAGAATAGATAGGCTTTGACAGGCAAGGTGAAGATTCATTTTTGGAATGTCTGCCATTGTATCAGTGACAAAACAATGGATCTGCACACTGAGTTGATTACCTCTTTCATACCATGAACTCTTCAGCAGAGAGCTGCTCATAGAATCAAGTGGGGTTAGGAATTTCTGGATAACATGATAACTCCTGAGATTAGTGGCACAGTGAGATGGGTTTAGCCTTGTCTCACTCCCCAGTCCCATCCTCTAACCCCACACTACCCCAGCCATCCCATCATCCCGTGCTTCTCTTCCTACCTAATTGGGTACAGAATGAGAAAAACAGTAAGTAGGTTTGTGGACTGAATATATAAAAAGGCACGACTATGCTCTTTGACTGAAATGTGGTCCAACCAGAGAGGGAAGGAAAGTCTCCCAAATAGTGTCAATTTCTATGACCCTCTCCTTCATAGCTCTTCACTACTTAAAGGAGAAGTTTTCTTTTTCTACCCACCCCATGGGAAGCTCTCTCTTTTTTTTTTTTTTGAGACGGAATCTCGCTATCGCCCAGGCTGGAGTGCAGTGGCACGACTTCGGCTCACGGCAGGCTGCTCCCCCCGGAGGTCACGCCATTCTCCTGCCTCAGCCTCCCGCGTAGCTGAGACTACGGGCGCCCGCCACCTCGCCCGGCTAATTTTTTGTATTTTTGTCTTGAGCCACTTCCCACTTCTCCCAGATCATCCTTCTGTCTTCCTTCTCTCTCCCAAGTTACTCATTCTAGATGCCTAGCTGCACATAACTCATTTATTTATTTATGAAACAGATATTTATTAAATACCTACTGGGTGCTTAGACTCTTTTCCTCCTTCTGCTTTAACCTGTCAGACTACCCTTTTCTGACTTCCCTTGAGGTCTGTCGTTGTTGGAGGCAGTGGTGGTTGAAAGGCAGGGAAGGACATGGTTGGCATGGGATGGGGTTGAAAGGCAGAGGAGGTTGGAAGTGTAGAAAGAATAAAGAAAAGAAGACAATCAGGTAGGCTAAACTTTGGAGACTCCTACTCACCAGACCCTGTGTTATCTAAATATTAAAAGCTGCAAAGGCTACATTAGTAAAGAATAATCCTCAGAATGATTTGGAATGCGTCTGCCTTCTTCACAGAAGATATTAATTTCTCATGGCTGAGTATAAGGTATCTTTCAAAAGATTACTGATCATTGACAAAGCACCTGGTCACCCAAGAGCTCTGATGGAGATGTACAAAGAGATTAATGTTGTTTTCATGCCTGCTAACACCACATTTATTCTGCAGTCCATGGATTAAGGAATATTTTTTGCTTTTAAGTTTTATTATTTAAGAAATACATTTTTTAAGGCTATAGCTATGATAGACAATGATTCCTCTGATGGATCTGGGCACAGTTAACTGAAAACCCTCTGGAAAGGATTTGCCATTCTAGATGCCATTAAGAACATTCCTGATTCATGACAGGTCAAAATATCAACATTAACAGGAGTTTGGAAGAAGTTGATTCTAACCCTCATGGATGACCATGAGGGGCTCAAGACTTCAGTGGAGGAAGTCACTGCAGATGTGCTGGAAATAGTAAGATAACTAGAATTAGAAGTGGAGCCTCAAGATATGACTGAATGTATGCCATCTCATAATCAATTTGATGGATAAGGAGTTGTTTCTTATGGATGACCAAAAGAAAGAATTTCTTGAGATGGAATCTATTCCTGGTGAAGATACCATGAACATTCTTGAAGTGACAATAAGGGATTTACAATGCTATCCAACAGCATCATGTGCTACAGAGAAATTTTTTGTGAAAGGAAGGGTCACCTGATGTGGCAAACTTCATTGTTGTCTTATTTTAAGAAATTGCCACAGCCACCTCAACCACCTTCAGTAACCACCACATTTATCAGTCAGCAGCCATCAATATACAGGCAAGGCCCTCCATCAGCAAAATGATTATGATTCACTAAAGGCTCAGATGATCATTAGCATTTTTAGCAAAAGAGTATTTTTTGATTAAGGTATGTATATCCTTGTTTCAGACATAGTGCAATTATACTCTTAGATTACAGTATAGTGTAAACATAACTTTATATGCACTAGGAAATAAAGCAATTCATATGACTCACGTATCATGATACTCACTTTATTGTGGTCATCTGGAACTGAACACACAATATCTTTAACTATGCCTGTAGTAGGGACAGATATATAATAGGTTGTCATAAATGTTAGTGGAATGAATAAGACTGAAACAGATATGTCTAGTATTTTTTAAAGATAATTTTAGTAGAGAGAAATCTTATCTCTCTGAGGGTGAATTTAGTGTTGGAACTAGCCAAAGGCTGTTGGCCTTAAGTCTGATGAAGAAGCTAGGGAGTATAATTTTATTATTATTATTATTACAAATGTAGTGTGGGACAAAAATTAAGCATGGTTGTTTTGTGATACAACACATTTTCTTATATGGCTCATAAAGGTTTCTAAAGTTTGCTGGCACTTACTTGCTTAAGGCAATTTCAAAGATGAATTTCCCAGAAACATTTTAAACTGTGACAGTATTGCTGGACTTTGTTTGGTTTCTCAGGGTGACTACTTTGAAAGACAAGGTTTATTTGTATCTGTAAGTTCTGGTATCTATGTTAAAAAAAATAAGAACCTTTATTTTATTGTCACATCTTATTTTCTGTAGTGAATTTTTACAAGCTAAATTTCACTTTATTTCCTCTGCATTTAACTCTTCTCTCTAATACTATCATTTTCAATTCTCTCCTTTGTAAGCATTGTCTCCCAATGCAGCAGCATTTCAAAATTCTATTAAAATTGTTTGTTTTAAGAAGCTATTCATAAGACCATTAACTAAAACCAGATTTAACACCAATTCCAGTGGCTAATCTCTACCCCAAGTGGATATATAGCCATTTGTTAAGATCTTTTGTTTACTGATTTTCAAGCAGTTTTCAATCTGTGTGACACTGATCAGATCCAAGCCAATTCAGACTAATTTTTCAAGTCACTTTTCATGAGGCAGTGCATCGAATGCTTTACCAAGTCCAAATGTGTAACATCTGCTTTCCTTTCCCTGATAATTTTACAGCTCTCTCAAGAAGTCAACCACTTTATCAACCATGGAATGTGTTTTATAAGCCTCCATTATTATTGCCCATGATTCTGTCACCTTTTAGAATTTCCCCTCTCAACTTTATTTGCCAAGTCTTGATAAAATACTTATTAGTTAGGCATCCGATACAATTATTCTTCTAGTGGTAACACTTTGTGACTCTAGGTTCACTTGTATTAGATCTATATATAACCATTTCAGTTATTATGATTTAAAAGATGTAAGCAATAAAATCTGTGTTAGTCATTTTTGTTCATATCCTGGGAGAGATGTTATTCAGACTTGCTGATTGGTATATGTTTTGAGGTTTGAAGTGTTCACTTACCTGCTCTTTGTCATTAGCTGTTTTTTTTCTCTAGGTGCATTTCACAGTTCCCTATCTTTACCATATGTTAAATGGATATTATTCTTGCAACAGCATGCCTACAGAACAGTAAAATGTCTGCGCATGTACAGTAAGTTGACTCATGTAATCTTTGGATACAGCTTAAGCTTTTGATGCTTCTGTCATCTCATTGATATAGATGAGCTGTGCTTAATAATATTTGCTTTCAAGGGTTTGGGGAGGTAATTTCTGTGCACAGAAACTGAGATAAGTTTTCTTCATAATTAATTTTTGAGGCAAATTCAAAAAGCTTCCATGAAAATGATGCATTTTTAAAAATAATTTAGGCCCTGAGGTCATTGTGTTTACTAATGGAGTTTAGTTAATTGAATAAATACGAAGATCTTACACTGAGTACCCTTGCATTGATTAAATGTAGTGATATTTTATTAATTTTTACACATAAGTTACTCAGTTAAGAAGTTAAGAATATAATTGACATATTTAGTAGAGTCATGTAAATGAAAACATTGGTTATGATTTATCAAGGATTACCCAAGTATTAATTACCTGACAGCTAGAACACTGCTTTTGACATTCTTAAATTTCCTTTGGTTAATCTTATATATATTATAGATTAGTCAGTTTCTCCCTCTTTATTATAAAATATTTAGCTTTTGATATGTTTTGACATATGGTAAACTTCAATAAGAAGACAGACATTTTCAGTTTTGAGAAATGTAAATATATCATTCTGTAAGAAATTCCAAAATGTTGGCTATGGGACAATGGAAACCACATGTAGTTTTTCTGCAAATCTCACTATACAAGTAACTGCTTTCAACACATCTTTTCTGTCTCCAGTTTTAATACTAACTACTTGA
Source organism: Pongo abelii (assembly GCF_028885655.2). Lineage (NCBI taxonomy): Eukaryota > Metazoa > Chordata > Mammalia > Primates > Hominidae > Pongo > Pongo abelii. Next base: position 167,804,405 of record NC_085928.1, on the reverse strand, counting down.
TTAAATGTCAGATGGAGCAAAAGCCATTTATGTCAGGCATCAGTAATATGCATATTGTTTCCAAAGGATGAAAAACATTTAATTTTGAATATTTAGCACTCTTTTGTGGCTCAGTGTAATATGCCATATTCCCAATACTGCCTATTTATAATCTGAAATTTTAGAGTTGGGGATTTATCAGCTGAATAAAAGCTATGTTGTTGTGTTTTTAACTGCTAAATCACAACTTTACATTCTTTCTGTTAGATCCATAATTTAGAATATAAATTTGGAGATATGTTCAAAGTAGTGCTTTTTCTAAAATCAAGATTAGGTTTTTTTTCTGTTATCAATGTTCTGTTTGTAAATATTATAAATGTTCTGTTCACTAAATTATAACTACTCACGAATTACAATAGCACTTCTATTTCTATATGTAAAAGAAACTACCAACATTTTAAATGTGAATGGAAGAAATTCACATTTATATATGGCATATGCATTTTTAAGCTTAAATTTTAATTTCACTTAAAAGGTAAGTCTGAATCTAGAAAGCTGTTCCTAAGGATAAATGATTCAAACTTAGTAGAATATACCTTATAAATGGATGTCTTTGGAATCAATGATTCTAAGTCAAGAAATGGTATTCTGTCAAAGGTGAAACTGAGATACTCACAGAGTAAACATGTTTAGGTTTTGCTTGCTTTGTATAAATATTTAAAATGATGCATCAATATATATTAAATGAAGAAGAGTGCATTATTCTTTTTGCACGAGGAAAATCAGAAGTCTGCAGTTTTCTTTTTATAAAAATATGGCAATTCTGTTTCTCAACATGCCAATCATACACATGAAAGTTTTTTTAAAAGGTCAATATTCTCTGTAGTTCCAAGTTTCTCAATTTATATCAATACATTTTGGTTGCTATGTTGTCATTTACAGATATTCATATATGTTGTTTAAAATTTTCTTTCTGATAAATTCATGAATCATTCATATAAACATGCAAATATTAAAATAATATATTCCCTTGTACCATGTGACTTTTGTATTTCTGAGACTTTAGAATTTTTTCCTCATTAGTTATGAGGTAAAGTACATTAAAAGATGCATTGTATAAGCATTGTGAACAGATGTGGTCAAGTGAGAAGGTTGAATATGGGGTAAGAGCTTTCAGGTTTTTAAGTAACAAAATAAGTGAAAATTGGTGTCACAAAAAATTTGCATCTTTATAATAAAAAAGGACAATCTCAAGATAAAATAATATCTAATTTCATGCATTTTTTTCCTCCACCCTTCATGCATTTTTAAAACATTGGAGGATACTTTCTAAACCCTGGATGAGCAAGGACTCTGTTCTAATGACTTCAACAGGCAAATTCGCCCACTGCTGGATTATTCTTCATCAGAAAGTTTTTCTAGGATCCAGACAAATTATATCCTCTATTTAATATTAGCCAATTGCTGTTTATTTTAATATCCGCATACAATGTGAGAGATTTGTTAACTTCTGTTTTTATTGCTTTTATTTATCTATGGTGGTGGCAGGAGGTAGGGTTCGGGTGGGACCATGGTGTGAAACGGGGATGGCATTTTTGTGTTTTGACCTGAGTAATTTGGAACTTTTTGCCTTCATGCTTTTCAAAGTATACGTTTTGTCAAAATGCCAGCTCCAATCACAACACTGAAGAAAGCAGCTTGTCAATTATTATAACTTTATTTTTACTAGACGTTTTGTAAGCTGTGTGTTGCTACAAAAGGTTAGGTGATATCTGTATGTTAGAAGACCCAAAGTGTTGATCAAATCTAAGAAAAACATTTTCAAATAGAATATGCAAAATAAAAATGACAGTAAATTTTAGGCTACCTTGTACCCTTTTAAAATGGACTCACATTATGTGGTTATTGTTTACAGATTGTCATACTAATCTTCATATAATTGATTTTTTAATATATTGTTTTTACATATTGCAAAATTCCTAATTATTTGGTTTTAAGCTGGTCACTTTGAGAATAATTATTCTTTCTCTTCTAGGTAAAGACAGTATCTGAATTGAACTGGTTGAAATAAAGGGAAACAAAATTTCAGTTCTTTTCCTATAGTTTTAATTTCCTTTATTATATTTATAATTATATTAATTTTTTTTAATTTTTAAAGTTTTCTTACAATTTAAGACTATGAAAAAGGCACACAATTCTTTCATAGATTTAAAAAACAATCTAATCAGGCCAGGTGCAGTGGCTCACACCTGTAATCCCAGCACTTTAGGAGGCCGAGGCAGGTGGATCACAAGGTCAAGAGATCAAGACCATCGTGGCCAACATGGTGAAAAGGGTCCCTGTCTCTACTAAAAATACAAAAATTAGCTGGGCGTGGTGGCACGCATCTGTAGTCCCAGCTACTTGGGATGCTGAAGCAGGAGAATCGCTTGAACTCGGGAGGCAGGGGGTGCAGTGAGCCGAGATCGCACCACTGCACTCCAGCCTTGGTGACATAGTGAGACTGCATCTCAAAAACAACGACAACAACAACACAAAAAAACAAAACAATCTAATCAATATTCAGATTAAAAATTTTAAAAATATTGAAATTGGCCAGGCACGGTGGTTCACGCCTGTAATCCTAGCACTTTGGGAAGCCGAAGCAGGTGGATCACCTTAGGTCAGGAGTTCGAGACCAGCCTGGCCAACATGGCAAAACCCTGTCTCTACTAAAAATACAAAAATTAGCTGGGCATGGTGGCTCATGCCTATAATGCCAGCTATGTGGGAGGCTGAGGCAGGAGAATCACTTGAACCCAGGAGGCAGAGGTTGCAGTGAACCAAGATAGTGCCATTGCACTCCAGACTGTGCTACAGAGTGAGATTCCGTCTCAAAAAATATATATATATAAATTAAATTAGTTTTCCTAAGATATTTTATAGATATTATCTTTATTTAAATGCAAGTAAGATAACTAGGCTTAGGGGTTATTTTAAAAGTACTTTTTTGAAATGTATAGTTTATAATAATACACTTTTTTTAGTTGTAAAGTTATAAGGATCTCTCTAGTCAGCAATGTTAACCCTATTTCCATTTATAATTAAATGACATTTCATTCACTAAATCATCAACATTCAATATATATGCAATGATACAGAGTGTTATATATGTGCAAGTATCTATATACGTGCGTATCAAGCATAAAAGAAAAGGTGAAATTCAAATCAATCAAAAGTAGACAGTTCAGTTATTGACCCTGCTCCTCACTATGTCATGCTCAGGCATTTACCAGCAGAATTAGTAAGGTTTCCACAACAAAGTGCAGAGCAGGCTCTATTATTAATCTGCCGAAATAGGGAATGCCACAGAGTTGTAGTTTTATGCAGAGAGAGGAGACCTTCCAGTCATTTTGGAAGATTCTGCAGCTTGGTGGGAATGACCCCACCTCAAGCTGAGACTGCTATCCGGTGTTTTAACCAAATCACTTTGCTCTTATTCTTGTCTTGAAACTTGAGCTTGGAATATTCATGTATTCACAAGCGTGCAGTGAGACATAACTAACAGTACTGTGCATGGCATGTCTGAAGCACTCCCACTTCTACAGGTAGTGCTATGTGACATCCTTTTCTGAAGTGTTCTGAATACCAGCTATTTAGATTTTGGTGACCACTTATAAAACTCCTGAGAGGAGGGATATTGCTTAGGCTTCTCTGAAACCCATTCATTACTCTTCTTTTTCTTTCTCTTCCTTTCTTTCCCTTTCCCTCCCTCCCTTCTCCTCATCCTCCCTTCATCTTTACCCCCTCATATATTTTATTCATAGCTATTTTAAAAGAATTTTTATTTCGGTGGCATAATTTTTGGATAAAATAATAGGTGAAGAGTACCAACATTTTCTTCTTCTTCCTCTCCACCCCCTCCCCCCCGCCTCCTCCTCCTCCTTCTTCTTCTTCCTCTTCTTCTTCTTTCTTTTTTTGAGACAGGATCTTGCTCTGTCACCCAAGCTAGAATGCAGCAAGTGGCACAATCATGGCTCACTGCAACCTCGACCTCCCAGGTTCAAACAATCTTTCTGCCTCAGTCTCCTGAGTAGCCAAGACTATAGACATGTACCACCACACTCAGCTACATTTTGAAAAAATTTTTTTATAGAGATGGAGTCTTACTACGTCGCCCAGGCTGGTCTCAAACTCCTGGCCTCAAGTAGTCCTCCCACCTTGGCCTCCCAAAGTGCTGGGATTATAGGTGTGAGCCACCACACCTGGCCCAATGTTCTTCTTTGGAAACTTGGTAAAGATTATTTTTAATTTTCCAATAAGACTCCAATCTAAAAGTGTACAGCATGACTTCATTCAGAATACTTAAATGTAAGAACTGGAAGGAATCTTAGCAGTCATCTAGTCCAATATCTTCCATTTTTCAAGAAATGAAGCTTGTCCAGGCAGATTTTCCTAAATCAAGAGAAGCTGAGTGCGTTCAAGAATGATTTTTGTTTCTAATAATAATAAGAAGAATAATTTTTTCACTATAAAAGCAATACATGTTCATTGTAAAAAATTTAGAAAGTACTGATTTTAAAAACTCCCCAGTTAGAATCCTATTATCTGGAGAAACCACTCTTAACATTTTAATATATATTTTTCTTGTCTCTTTTTTCTATACCTATATGCATGCATTTTTATGATATTGGAACCATGTAGTCTTTACTGTTTTTCAATACAGTTAGCAGTTTTCTAAAGATGAAACAGGGGCATTGTAAAATATTCCAACAGTACAGAAAAGTAACAAGAAGAAAGTAAAACTATTACTTTAATTCTCACTGTGCAGAGATAATCACTGGCCAAAATATTAAGACAGTCATGAGGTATGCTAAAAAATGACTAGTTAATAATATTAATAATATGCTTTCAGATATTCATCAATGTATACTCATAAAGATTTACATATATATTGATGTTTGGTAATATGCTTTTTTACTCAATAACATCATGTAGATTAACTTCTATGTCAATAAACAGGTCAATGTGACAATTTTGCTGACTATATCATATTTTATTATACAGATATACCTTGATCGGTTAAAAATTTGTATTGTTAATATTTATATTATTACCAAATTTTCTCCTATATTTAGTGCTATAATAAGCTTTTTATAGCTAACTTTTCGTTTATATCCTTGAATAGTTTCTTATGTCAGATCCCTAGAAGTAGTGTTGCTGGGTGAAAAGCTGTATGTGTTTACACTTCTACTGCATAAGAGCCTATTTCCCTATAAATCTTACCAACATTTGAATGTTATAAAATAATATATGCACATTACTGTTTTATTTTGCATTTGCTTTTTAGCAAGAACAAACACTTCCCAACTGTGTATTGACCATTTATTATTTTTCTATTGTGAATTGCCTGTTAGTGTCATTGCTGATTTTAAAATTCAGATATTCACTATTATGTATTAAATGTATTAATACCTTTTTGTCCTATATGTGGCATCTTACTTTAGTAATTTGCATTTTACTTTAAGTTTTGTACACATTTAGCACACATTGTTTTGTACACATTCTTTTCGTGTGAATAGAGAAGTTTTGAAGTTGTAAGTGGTCAATTATATCAATATTTTACTTTATAATTATTGTTTTAAAAATCATGCTTAGATCATTAAAAAGTCAGGAAACAACAGGTGCTGGAGAGGATGTGGAGAAATAGGAACACTTTTACACTGTTGGTGGGACTGTAAACTAGTTCAACCCTTGTGGAAGTCAGTGTGGCGATTCCTCAGGGATCTAGAACTAGAAATTCCATTCGACCCAGCCATCCCATTACTGGGTATATACCCAAAGGACTATAAATCATGCTGCTATAAAGACACATGCACACGTATGTTTATTGCCACATTATTCACAATAGCAAAGACTTGGAACCAACCCAAATGTCCAACAATGATAGACTGGATTAAGAAAATGTGGCACATATACACCATGGAATACTATGCAGCCATAAAAAATGATGAGTTCATGTCCTTTGTAGGGACATGGATGAAATTGGAAATCATCATTCTCAGTAAACTATCGCAAGAACAAAAAACCAAACACCGCATATTCTCACTCATAGGTGGGAATTGAACAATGAGAGCACATGGACACAGGAAGGGGAACATCACACTTCGGGGACTGTTGTGGGTTGGGGGGAGCGGGGAGGGATAGCACTGGGAGATATACCTAATGCTAGATGACGAGTTGGTGGGTGCAGTGCACCAGCATGGCACATGTATACATATGTAACTTACCTGCACATTGGGCACATGTACCATAAAACCTAAAGTATAATAATAATAATAATAATAATAATAATGATAATAAAAGAAAAATAAATAAATAAATAAAATAAGCCTCAAAAAAAAAAAGTAAAAATCATGCTTAGAAAATCCTTTCTTACAGAAATACTGTGTATTCATTTATATTTTCTCCTAGTGCTTTTCTCATCTATTTAATATATCTAGATTTCATTTTCATGTAAAAAAGTGAACTAAAATTCAACTTAGTTTTTTTCAACAACTCTTACTATATTGACTTGTCATATATACATTTGTCATACACTAAACTTTTGATTTTTGTTTTTGTGTAGTTAAAATTATCATTTTTTTCTTTGTGTATGTGTGTGTGGTTTTTTTGTTTTGTTTTGTTTTGTTTTTTGAAATGGAGTCTTGCTCTGTTGCTCAGGCTGGAGTGCAGGGTCGTGATCTTAGCTCACTACAACCTCTGCCCCAGGATTCAAGCGATTCTCATACCTCCGCCTCCTGAATAGCTGGGATTACAGGTGTGCAGCACCATACCTGGCTAATTTTTGTATCTTTTTTTTTTTTTTTTTTTAAGTAGAGACAGCATTTCACCATGTTGGCCAGGCTAGTCTTGAAATCCTGACCTCAAATGATCCACCCACATCAGCCTCTCAAACTGCTGGAATTACAGATGTGAGCCACCATGCCTGGCCAAATGGTTTTCATCAATAGTGCTGTAGATTATAAAGTCTTTCTACCCCAAGAGTATATGTTTAAAACTACACACATACACACACACACACACACACACACACACATCTATATATTTTATGGTATATTTATGGTTCCATTTTTAATATTGAAATCATGAGTTTATCTAAAAATAATTTTGATGTATTATGTGAAATAAATATCTAACACCATTTTTCCCTAAATGTTGTTATACCAATATCATTTATAAAATAATTCATATTTTGCCGCTGACTTTTTATTTTTTATTTTTAGGAGTGCTTTCAATACATTGAGACTCACCAACCAGTTGTTGAACCTCATATATCTGAGCCTGCACATGGGAGAGATACCTTTTAGTGTCAGGTGTACAGGAAGCTTCCAGGGACTATGTTGCACTTTCTGACCTGCTCAGGTTCTTTGTCAGAATTATGTTACTGTCAATGCCTATGGCTGAAGCCATCTTAAGTCTACCAGCTTAGTCACCCCAACATTCTCAGGGAAGGCAGGACTTTGTACTCTCCAGCCGCAGGAGAGACTCATGAGACACCTGAGTTCACTGGGGGTCTTTAGTCTCTCCTCTCTGGCTGACTGGCATTGGTGAGGACATGACCCATCTTTAGGCAAGAGGACCTGAGCTATATTCTGTTGGTGGCATACAGAGAAAGTTTACTTTGCTCATGGACATTATTGGTCTCGTGATAATCTTAATGGTGTAATCCTCCAAAATTCTGCCCCTTTCCACCTGACTCTCCTGGACTTCTAAAGGAAGCACCACTAATTTTAAATGTTAACTTTATTTCATACTCTTTCAGCTATCTGAACATATTTCTAGACGTTCTGTTCTATTTATCTTTCTGTTTACTCTTGTACTAGTTCCATGCTTTAAACATTATGGTAGCTTTATAATACACTTAAAATCTTATAACTTTCATACAGTTTTCAGTTTTTGGACATAAGTTGGAACTACATTATTCTTTAATTTCCATTTCTTTGTCTAGTAATGATTTGGAGCAGCTTTTAATGCTTGTTGAACATTTGGATTTACTTTCCTGTGAATTTCCTACACCCTTTATCCGTCAGCTGCTTTGCAGATAGTTTTGCAACTCTATTATTTCTCTTTTTTTCTTTTCTTTCTTTCTTTTTTTTTTTTTAGATGGAGTCTCACTCTGTTGCTCAGGCTGGAGTGCAATGGCGTGATCTTGGCTCACTGCGAACTCCACCTCCCGGGTTCAAGTAATTCCCCTGCCTCAGCCTCCTGAGTAGCTGGGATTACAGGCACACGCCACCACACCCAGCTGATTTTTGTACTTTTAGTAGAGACGGGGTTTCACCATGTTGGCCTGGCTAGTCTTAAACTCCTGGCTTCAAGTGATCTGCCCGCCTTGGCCTCCCAAAGTGTTGGGATTACAGGCTTGAGCCACCGCGCCTGGCATTTTTTTTTTTTTTTTTTTGAGACGGAGTCTCACTCTGTGGCCCAGACTGGAGTGCAGTGGCGTGATCTCAGCTCACTGCAACTTCCACCTCCCAGGTTCAAGCGATTCTCCTGCCTCAGCCTGCTGAGTAGCTGGGACTACAGATGTGCACCACCATGCCTGGCTAATTTTTCTATTTTTTAGTAGAAACGGGGTTTTGCCACATTGCCCAGGCTGGTCTTGAACTCCTGAGCTCAAGTGATCTGCCCGCCTTGGCCTCCCAAAGTGCTGGGATTACAGGCATGAGCCACCATGCCTGGCATCAACACTATTATTTTTTATTTATGATATCTTTTACTATATACAAATGTTTAATTAAAAACAAATGTATTTACAAGGTCTATCTTAATTTTATAGCTTCTAGGTTTTCTGTCTTAGTTAATAGGGCTCCCAATACCTAGCTAGGTTGGAGATATAGGAGAGGGGTTTAGCCATTAACCATTTTTATCAAGATTCCTGAGAAGGCTGGGGAGGGTGGGGGTGAGACCTGGAACACAGACAGAGGGATGCTTGGCCACTAGTAAGAGGTATGAAACAGGAGAGGGGTGGGTGCAGATAGAAGTGGGCTTGTGGATGTGATGAGAAGATGTTCAGGTAACTTCCACCTGCTGGAAGTTGGGGTGAGGTGAGCTGCTAAGAGCTAACAGTGCTGGGTGAGCCATCTGAGAAGCAGAAGAAGGCTTGCATAGTTGCGGGGTGCTGGAGAGGGAGCTGACTGGAAACTCAGCAGTCACTAAATAGCCTTGCACTTCTTTATATGAGAGGCAAAATCCTGAGGTTTGGGTAGTGTAATTTGAATTATTTTAGGTAAAATTCGGGTAGAGCTATCTATAAACAGTTTATAGACCACCTCCAGTGTAAACTTTTAATAGTCACATGGAAAACAACACAAAACAAAACTTTTGAAGGGTAGACTGGTTCTCCTGTACCATGGTGTAAACTGAAAGTCAATGTCCACTAAAAAAATCTAGAAAAATATGGATATAACCATATACTCCTTAAGCGTATGAGACATATACAATTCAAATATACAAAGCAAATATATTGGAGTTTTTTACTCTATACTATTACCAAATGATTTTTTGGGACAGGTGCTGGGCTAGAGGGAAAAGACCATGGAGTTTGGAGTCAGGGAGTTTTGGCTTAATCTAGCATTACTGATGACCAAAATGGTCACTGGAAAGTCACTATCACTGGGTGTATTAGGCCAATCTTGCATTTCTGTAAATAAATACCTGAGACTGGACAATTTATAAGAAAAGAGGTTTAATTGGCTCACGGTTCTACAGGCTACAGAGGAAGCATGCTGGCACCTGCTTCGGGGAGGCCTCAGGGAACTTTTTCTTATGGCATAAGGCAAAGCCGGAGCAGGCACTTTACATGGCAGAAGCAAGAGCAAGAGAGTGAGGGGGGAGGTGCTGTACACTTTTAAACTATGAGACCTCATAAGAACTTACTATCACCAGAACAGTACCAAAGCAGAGGGTGCTAAACCATTCATTAGAAATCTGAGCCCATGATCAAATCACCTCCCACCAGGCCCCACCTCCAACACTGGGGATTATACTTCAACATGAGACTTGAGCAGGGACACCCATCCAAACTACATCACTGGGCTTCAGTTTTCTCATCTTTAAGCTAATAAAATCTACCTGAATTGTGTTGCTGTGAGGATTAAGTAAAGTGATATCTATAAAAAATCTAGATTCGTGCATGGCATATATTGTGTGCTCAGAGGAATCCTTTTACTTATCCTTGATTTATAGGATCTAAAACATTTATTTACAGGGCTCCCCTGAATGATCTCTTCTTGCTTGTCCAATCAACTCATAAACATTTATCTAACACTAGTCATCTGGTGCTTAGTCCTTTGCTAGGAACCAAGGAAACAAAGAAAAATGAGCCATAGTCTTTGCCCTGGAGCTCTTTGTGCTGCACTTAAAATATGTTTTCATGTAAGAGTTTTACAAACACATTTCCTGAGTCTGTTAGTTGCTTAACTAAATTGACTACGTAATATTCTAGCCCAGTGGCTAATATATCAGAGGCACCTACTGTATCTTATTTTTCTTATCCTTTTCCCCCAAAGTAAAATATAGGCCATAGCAGTTTTATAACCAACTGATGTAAGGAAATCTGATGTATGATTCAGAATTACAAGTAGCATATGATAGGTATGGAAAGGAACCATTGACAGCATAACCATCTTAGGAAAGCTGACATTTGGGCATGGACTTCGAAGATTGGTTGCCTGTTTTGCCCTAAATAGAATCCCTGACATGGTCTAAAAGTTCCACATCCTTTTGTGACCCTGTCTGTGTTTCCTGTGGTTTTGCCTCAGGGATATCCTTTTCATTTCTGAGGGCTGAATTTCTGACACTCATATCTGATTTAGATTTCTCAAGGTTCCTTGAAACAGTTTTTCTTCTTACTAAAATTTAGAATTTGATGTCTAATCTTTCTTCTAGCTCAGTAAGAGGAACCGAATTCTCTGAGTCTGTAATGGGTCACTGCCTTTCAGTCTGATGCCGTAACTTTAGTAGTTCTTATGATATTCATTTTCTTAGTGAATTCTATCTTTTTAGTTTGTTTTATGAAATTAAAAAAATTATGTGAGTGCATTTTTTATTGGAGAAAATTAAAATACATAAGATCAGAGCATAAGATGTAAAACACCTCATTTTTTTCTCTTCATCCCTTCCACTTCCTATAAATAACACCGTTAACACTTTTTCACAGATATTATTCTAAGTATTTTCATGCATATGAATGTCTATATGAAAGATGCATATATGTGTATATTTTAACAAAACTGAGATTTTAGGATACAAATTCTTCCATGATTGGCTTTTCTTACTTAAGAAATATTGGAGCCATTTGGAACTACCTCATTCTTATTAACAGCTGCATAGAATCCTGTATCATGGATAAAACCAAACTCCTCTTGATATCCAAAGCTGAATCTCTGGGTGTTCCCTCCATACCTGATCCTGCCACATTCTTCTCCATTTCAGTTCATGGCAATTCTTCTAGCTGCTCAGGCCAGAACCAAAATCTTTCAGTTATCTTTCACCTCACCCCTCTTTTTCTTTTTAGCAATCATGATCTGACAGGTATTTATTTATTGCTGTATTTATTACCCATCTCCTCATAGGTATATAAGCCTCATTTTTTCAGGTCAGGAACAAGAGATGGTGACAGTAAAGAGCACCAGGTAAACCTACTGAAAGAGCACCAGGTAAAAACCTACTGTGTGTGGGGGAGGGAGGCACATTTCACCAACCCTGGGCTGTCTCTCCTCTGTAACTTCTGCAGGAATTCAGATCTTTACTCCTTAATTACCTGGTATCCCCAACTCTCAAGTGTCTGTTCTCCTGGAGTCTTTTACTGCTCACATCTGTTCAGTCCACAAGTTTTACCAATTTTTGTAAATATACCGTGGCACCCATCCACTTCTCTTTAACATTATTACCGTCGCCCTATTCTAAGACATCAAATTGACCAAGACTATTGCTAGAGCCTCCTAAACTGGCCTCTCCCAGCTACTGTGCCTGGCCTTTGCTCTCTCTTCCCATAGTCTCCACGCTGCACTCAGAGTAATCTTTTCACAATGCACAGCTTAAAATCTGTCAGTGACTTCCCCTTGTCCATACCTATGAGTCAAACTCCCGATCTCTCACATTGCCTACAGGGCTCTGCCTGTCTTTCCAGCCTCTTTATGTTTCATTTACTCCCTTACTTCGGCCATGCTGATTTTCTGTCAGTTCCTCTCTCAGGCCTTTGCACAAGCAATTCTCCTGGCGGGAGTGCTCTTTCTTTCCACCTTTCATCTTATATCATTTAGGCTTCACCTTACGTATCTTTTTCTTAGAAATGCCTTCCATGACTCCACAGACTGTACTCTGGACTTTTCCTGTGTAATATGCATCATACTTGTATTTGGTTAGTATCTGTCTTCCTAGTGAGACTGTATGCTCCCTGAGAACAGAGGCCATATTTGGCTTCATTATTGCCAGGCATGCATTGGATTCTCAAAAAATGTTTGCTGAATGAGTGAATGTGGTATAAACCTTGGAAGAGTGAAAATTCTCTGAAATTACTGCCTCAGCCTTGACTCAAGAAGTGATGATATAGCATAAACTTGTACAGATGAGAGGAAATAGAAGGAGGAAATAGAAGAAGGAAACCTGGTAGGATGGGGCAGAATCTTTTCTGTAGTCTCTCCTGAATTTGGTTCCATCAATGCCCTAGTGAATTAGGGTTAAGACCAGAACTACACTGTAGTTAAGAAAGAATTATTTTCCACTTTTGCATATATATATATAATTTAATTACATGTAATTAAATATATGATGTAATATATAAATTATATCATAATTAAATTATATATTAAATATATTTACATATAATATATAGTATGATATAATATACATACTTATATATGTAATTAATTGTCTAGAAATTAACTTTGAGAAAGCTGAATGTGTTTCATTTCATAGCATTGGTTACTTCTTAAACAATTCTTTTATCCTTATAAAGATTAGGTTAAAATGATGCTTTGAATTATTCTTTTTTTTTTTTTTTTTTTACAGCTTGATATGTGCAGTATATTGTGCATCAATTACACCTCCTTAAAGTTGTTTTAAAAAAACATTGCCAATGGTTTCCAATCTTGGGTCTAAAATTTTGACTTTAAAGTAGTTTTTTTGAAAACCCAGTGCATAACCTTCTTGGGAAACTGTAATCTGGACACTTTCATTTGAAATTAAACTGTTTTCCAGATTATAAGTAACTCTCATCTCTCCTGATTTTGCCAGAGCCTAATAGATCTGGGACTACTGCCCTCATGTCACTAGGCTTCTGTATCATCTAGAAAATGAGGACTGTAACAGTGCATGTAATGAACTTAGGACTAGAGTGGTAACTGCTATAATTATAATTACTCTATCTTTCCACCTCAAGTTATTCTTAAAGACTTGACTTAGTCTCAACTGACTTTTCTTTCCTTTTCTTTAGTGGCCTCATGTGGAATAATTTTAACTCCACTGATGCCTCCTACAATCAAATAATCAAACCAGCCAACTCTCTGGAGAAATAATGAAAACAAATTGTTCTGTTCTTATTCTTAATTTAACATTTTTCATCTTATGAATTGGATACAATTGAAGGTAAAAAGATACAAAGTTTGCTAAAGTTTTGAGTGACAGAAGATAGAATCTGATCTCAGCGGCCGGGTGCGGTGGCTCATGCCTGTAATTCCAGCACTTTGGGAGGCCGAGGCGGGCGGATCACAAGGTGGGGAGATCGAGACCATCCTGGCTAACACGGTGAAACCCCGTCTCTACTAAAAATACAAAAAATTAGCTGGGTGTGGTGGCGGGCACCTGTAGTCCCAGCTACTCAGGAGGCTGAGGCAGGAGAATGGCATGAACCTGGGAGGCGGAGCTTGCAGTGAGCCGAGATGGCGCCACTGCCCTCCAGCCTGGGCGACAGAGCGAGACTCCGTCTCAAAAAAAAAAAAGAATATGATCTCAGCTATAATTGTAGCATTGTTAAATTGGGACTATAATTTAAGAATTTAACCTTCATATTTAAAATTTGAGAGTTTTGTTTAACTGCAAGAATCCATAAACGAAGATGACATTTTAAAGAGGAAAGAAATGAAAAGTAAATGGCACTGCTAACTTTTCTATTATATTTAGGTGCATCCGTAGAGAAGGACAAATTTAGCTCCAAGATTTCTTAGGACAGTCAGGCACAACACAGCAAGAAAGAAGCGTCTGACCATACTTACTCTTTAATCTGCAATGCTGGTTACAGCAGAATTTATAATCAGTTGAAGGTTTGACGAACTGTCAACAACCTCTCTGCTCCCAGGTTTATCTTCATGATTGCTTATTTATTGCAGGAGCATGATATTTATTCTTAATAGTATGCTAATCATAATTGCTAAGGAAATTGCTGGTTAGCCTGTCTGGCATTAGATGATCAAAAGGAAGTTACAATGGACATAAAAACCTTTCATTAGAAAACAAAAAGAATTGAAAGAGAGCACACTTTGATATCATTGTGATTTGGTTCTTACAAATTATCACTAACAACTAGACTAACAAAATTCAATGTAAATATACAAAGTCAAGTTGTTGCAACATGTAGATTAGAGTTTGCTCCAATCTATGAATAGCTGAAGAAGTTCCCACAGGGGGCATTAATAAATAGTGGTTGCCCTAAGCAGAGAGCCAGTCCTACCTTAGTTCTACATCTTTTACTCTCTTCTTGCCTTTTGCTTTTGTGTTTCCAGCCTACTTTTGCTCCCTGGAATTCTCCATCTTTCCTTCTCCACTCTCCGTGGGACATTTTGATAGGAATATATCATAATTCCATGTATGGCTTCTTCTTGGAATATTTACATGTATATTTACTTTCTCTCTCATTGGAAAATTGGATTTTTGTTCCTGCTTAATTTTGAACATCACTTTTTTGTTTGTTTGTTTTGTTATTTTTAAATAAGGAGCACTATCCCAGTGTCTTTAAAAATAGACTGTTTTCTACTTTGCCTTCTGGTGAAATGAATTCTGGATCTGAAATGAGACATTATGGAATAAATAAGGAACTGCTGCCCAGTGAGTTATAGCAGAGAATAAAGAGACATCCAGAGAAGATTTAGAAAATATTTTCCTTGTGAGATTGTGTAAGCTTAGGCCGAGCAGGGTGGCTCACACCTGTAATCCCAGCACTTTGGGAGGCCGAGGCAGGTGGATCACGAGGTCAGGAGTTCAAGACCAACCAGGCCAAGATGGTGAAACCCCGTCTCTACTAAAACTACACAAATTAGCCAGACGCAGTGGCAGGTGCCTGTAATCCCAGCTACTCGGGAGGCTGAGACAGGAGAATTGCTTGAACCAGGCAGCAGAGGTTGCAGTGAGCTGAGATCACGCCACTGCACTCCATCCACCCTGGGCAACAGAGTGAGACTCTGTCTCAAAAAACAAAACAAAACAAAACAAACCTCAAAACATTATGTAAGCTTGAAAAGCCCTTAAAATGTATCTATGGTAATATACTTAGAAATACCAGGAAAATGCAAAAATGACATTTAAAATGAAACACAATAAAAATAATTTGCAATCATTATGCATATAATTCTGAGGGAATTCTCCATATGGTTTGATAAGAATCTAATTATGGGAAAAATTTACCCAAGAAAATAAAATGGAACTTTCTCTCACAGATAACTGATAAGAAGTAGCCTAGAAAACAATATTGCTGAAACAAATAAAAATGAATCAAGGCCAAAATGCTTTAGATGCCCTTGAAAAAATCAAGACGTTATTTAGAAGTATTTGGTAACTGTTTCCATAGCAGACTTCAGAAAATGGGCTTGCAGTCAGTGTGGTTCTCTCTGTAAAACCTGGATAGCAGTGTCAGCAACCATTTATTCTGTGATCATTTGGAAGTTAGAGAGAGCTGGCTTGGAAAATGGGGAGATTTATAGAAAAACAAAGCTTACTATATATAAATAGCCTGAAAATTTGATGAAAATGGCCAATCATACATAACCTAACCAGAAAGAAGAGAAGAAGAAATCATATACACATGCAAAAGGTTATAAATGGAATATATTTCAAAGTTACAACACCATGAGGGCCCAAAAGAGGATACTGTTGGATCAGTGAAATGTGATGATATGATTTAGGTTGAATGATACCAGTACCACGCTATTTGGTTACTGTAGCCTTGTAGTATAGTTTGAAGTCAGGTAACATGATGCCTCCAGCTTTGTTCTTTTTGCTTAGGATTGTCTTGGCTATGCGGACTCTTTTTTGGTTCCATATGAAATTTAAAGTAGTTTTTTCTAATTCTGTGAAGAAAGTCAGTGGCAGCTTGATGGGAATAGCATTGAATCTATAAATTACTTTGGGCAGTATGGCCATTTTTGCAATATTGATTCTTCCCACTGATGAGCACGAAATGTTTTTCCATTTGTTTGTGTCCTTTTTTATTTCCTTGAGCAGTGGTTTGTAGTTCTCCTTGAAGAGGTCCTTCACATCATTTGTAAGTTGTATTCCTAGGTATTTTATTTTCTTTGTAGCAATTGTGAATGGGAGTTTGCTCATGGTTTGGCTCTCTGTTTGTTTATTATTGGTGTATAGGAATGCTTGTGATTTTTGCACATTGATTATGTCTTCTGAGACTTTGCTGAAGTTGCTTGTCAGCTTAAGGAGATTTTGGGCTGAGACAATGGGGTTTTCTAAATATACAATCATGTCATGTGCAAACAGAGATAATTTGACTTCCTGTCTTCCTATTTGAACACTTTTATTTCTTTCTCTTGCGTGATTGCCCTGGCCAGAACTTCCAATACTGTGTTGAATAGGAGTGGTGAGAGAGGGCATCCTTATCTTGTGCCAGTTTTCAAAGGGAATGCTTCCAACTTTTGCCCATTCAGTATGATATTGGCTATGGGTTTGTCATAAATAGCTCTTATTATTTTGAGATATGTTCCATCGATACCTAGTTTACTGGGTGTTTTTAGCAAGAAGGGTGTAAATTTTATTGAAGGGCTTTTCTGCATCTGTTGAGATAATCATATGGTTTTTTGTTGTTCATTCTCTTTATGTGATGGATTACGTTTATTGATTTGCATGTGTTGAACCAGCCTTGCATCCTAGGGATGAAGCTGACTTGATTATGGTGGATAAGCTTTTTTATTTTTATTTTTGAGAAAAAGTCTCGCTCTTGTCCCCCAGGGTGGAGTGCAGTGGCACGATCTCGGCTCACTGCAACCTCCCCCTCCTGAGTTCAGGCGATTCTCCTGCCTCAGCCTCCCAAGTAGCTGGGATTACAGGTGTATACCACCATGCCCGGCTAATTTTTTGTGTTTTAAGTAGACATGGGGTTTCACCATGTTGGCCAGGCTGGTGGATAAGCTTTTTAATGTGCTGCTGGATTCAGTTTGCCAGTATTTTAATGAGGATTTTCGCATTGATGTTCATCAGGGATATTGGCCTGAAATTTTCTTTTTTTGTTGTGTCTTTGCCAGGTTTTGGTATTAGGATGATGCTGGTCTCATAAAATGAGTTAGGGAGGAGTCTCTCTTTTTCTATTGTTTGAAATAGTTTCAGAAGGAATGGTACCAGCTCCTCTTTGTACCTCTGGTAGAATTCAGCTGTGAATCCATCTGGTCCTGGGCTTTTATTGGTTGGTAGGCTGTTAATTACTGCCTCAATTTCAGAACTTGTTATTGGTCTATTCAGGGATTTGACTTCTTCCTGGCTTAATCTTGGGAGGGTGTATGTGTCCATGAATTTATCCATTTCTTCTAGATTTTCTAGTTTATTTGTGTAGAGGTGTTTATAGTATTCTCTGATGGTAGTTTGTATTTCCATGGGATCAGTGGTGATCTCCCCTTTATCATTTTTATTGTGTCTGTTTGATTCTTCTCTCTTTTATTCTTTATTAGTCTGGCTAGTTGTCTATCTATTTTGTCAGTGTTTTCAAAAAACCAGCTGCTGGATTCATTGATTTTTTTGAAGGGTTTTTCATGTGTCTATCTCCTTCAGTTCTGCTCTGATCTTAGTTGTTTCTTGTCTACTGCTAGCTTTTGAATTTGTTTGCTTTTGCATCTCTAGTTCTTTTAATTGTGATGTTAGCATGTCGATTTTAGATCTTTCCCACTTTCTCCTGTGGGCATTTAGTGCTATAAATTTCCCTGTAAGCACTGCTTTAGCTGTGTCCCAGAGATTCTGGTACATTTTGTCTTTGTTCTCATTGGTTTTAAAGAACTTCGTTATTTCTGCCTTAATTTCATTATTTACTCAATAGTCATTCAGGAGCAGGTTATTTAGTTTCCATGTAGTTGTGTGGTTTTGAGTGAGTTTCTTAATCCTGAGTTCTAATTTGATTACACTGTTGTCTGAGAGACTGTTATGATTTCCTTTCTTTTGCATTTGCTGAGGAGTGTTTTACTTCCAATTACGTGGTTGATTTTAGAATAAGTGCTATGTGGTGCTGAGAAGAATGTATATTCTGCTGATTTTGGGTACAGAGTTCATAGATGTCTATTAGGTCCACTTGGTCCAGAGCTGAGTTCAAGTCCTGAATATCCTTGTTAATTTTGTCTCGTTGATCTATCTAATATTGACAGTGGAGTGTTAAAGTCTCCCACTATTATTGTGTGGGAGTCTAAGTCTCTTTGTAGGTCTCTGAGAACTTGCTTTATGAATCTGGGGGCTCCTGTATTAGGTGCATATATATTTAGGATAGTTAGCTCTTCTTGTTGCATTGATCCCTTTACCATTATGTAATGCCCTTCTTTGTCTTTTTCGATCTTTGTTGGTTTAAAGTCTGTTTTATCAGAGACTAGGATTGCAACCCCTGCTTTTTTTTCCTTTCCATTTGCTTGGCAAATCTTCCTCCATCCCTTTATTTTGAGCCTATGTGTGTCTTTGCACATGAGAAAGGTCTCCTGAATACAGCACACAGATGGGTTTTGACTCTTTATCCAATTTGCCAGTCTGTGCCCTTTAATTGAGGCATTTAGCCCATTTACATTTAAGGTTAATATTGTTATGTGTGAATTTGATCCTGTCATTATGATGCTAGCTGGTTATTTTGCCCCTTAGTTGGTGCAGTTTCTTCATAGTGTTGATGGTCTTTACATTTTGGTTTGTTTTGCAGTGGCTGCCCTCAATATTTTTTTCTTTCGTTTCAACCTTGGTGTATCTGGCGATTATGTGTCTTGGGGTTGTTCTTTTCGAGGAGTATCTTTGTGGTGTTCTGTCTATTTCCTGAATTTGAATGTTGACCTGTCCTTGCTAGGTTGGAGAAGTTCTCCTAGATAATATCCTGAAGAGTGTTTTCCAACTTGGTTCCATTTTCCCCATCACTTTCAGATACACCAATCAAATGTATGTTTGGTCTTTTCACATAGTCCCATATTTCTTGGAGGCTTTGTTTGTTTCTTTTCATTCTTTTTTCTCTAATCTTGTCTTCACACTTTACTTCATTAAGTTGATCTTCAATCTCTGATATCCTTTCTTCCACTTGATCGAGTCACCTATTGATACCTGTGTATGCTTCACGAAGTTCTCATGCTGTGTTTTTCAGCTCCATCAGGTCATTTATGTTCTTCTCTAAACTGGTTATTCTAGTTAGCAATTCCTCTAACATTTAACCAAGGTTCTTAGCTTCTTTGGTGGGTCCATTCTTGAAGGTAACACTGTAATAGACAAACATTTCTTTTGGGGGAACAAACTATATATCTCCAATTTTTAGTTCAGTTTTGTATCATGTGAAGTAGAATAGTGCACCAAGTAGTGTCAAAAGATGACTTGTGAAGTATCCACGCTGCCACTTACTAAATGTGTGATCTTTGGCAAATGTATAAACCTGCATTTATGAGTAGGTATAATAGTATCTACCTTACTGGGTTATTGTGAGGTTCAAAGGAGTTAACAGATGTGAATGTACTATACAAATACTAAGTAAAAGCCTGTAATGCTAAAATAATTTAATTCTCTCCTTTAGCTGAGCCAAACTAAAATCCTGTAAATCAGTAGCTTATATCACAGTCTTCTGAAATTTAACAATTTCCAAGTAGGCTTAGCATTGGAAAGTTATTTCACCATGGAACAGAGTATGGGGGAAACTTAATAGTCATGGGGGACTATTGCTTATCAGTAGTTTGGTTTAATGGAGATGCTAATTTGTAATGTACCATCATATTTTAAAAACTCCATTAGCTTTCTGGAGGTAATTTTGCATTAAATGCATTCTATCAACTTCTCTAGAATAATTTTTTGCTTGGCGACTTTAGTCTCTGAGAACAATAACCATCAGTTGCTCTGTTCACTAGAACTTTCTTTTGTAGATTTCAGTGTCATTGCCACTCGACCTTACTTTCTCATAAGAAAAACTTTTCAGATCTTGGCTTCAAAGGTGCTGAAAAGAAAAATTTGGCATTTATAGTATGTTTTATTGAGTCAAAAGAAAAACCTGGTAAATTAAGTGAAAAAAAGAAAATAAAACTTTTTTTCAATTTAATTGAGCTAATAAGACAGCTGCCAAAAATGACTATGATGACATACAGTGGATTTTTACAAAAGCATTGAATAGAATATATATGGTTCTTTCAGTTGGAATGAAGAGCACAGTTCTTTGAATTCAGTCTGGTTCTGTGCTGAATGTCTTTGTTTAAGATATCTGTATTTTACACTTTTGGTCATGTCTTTCCTATTGTGACAAGTTGCTACCTTCTCATGCCACCTTGATTAATCCTATATGAATTTTGTTGTGAACATTTGTATATAAATATCAATTTGTTCAATTTCATGTGAAAATCCTGGCGCCCTCCTTACTTTTGAAGCAGATTCAGATGTAAACTGTCTTTTTAATTATCTTCTTTATTTATTTGACACATGTGTTTTGGATGTAAAGAAAAAAACAATTAATTTTCTAAAGTCCTAATCATGGTATATGGAAAGATCTTTTTGTGTTCACATAGAAAGGTTTTCCAGTTTCCAAGTGGATTTAGTATGTTAATCTGTTCATAGTAAATACTGGGAATGTTGTATTATTAATATTTTCACAAAATAACCAGCGGGTTTCATGAAATTCTTATGTAACCATAATTTCACAATAAAACAGGTAAAACAAGAATATTTTAAATATAATTTTT
Organism: Pongo abelii; assembly: GCF_028885655.2. Taxonomy (NCBI): domain Eukaryota; kingdom Metazoa; phylum Chordata; class Mammalia; order Primates; family Hominidae; genus Pongo; species Pongo abelii. Next base: position 167,783,283 of record NC_085928.1, on the reverse strand, counting down.
ATGTCACATTTGGTTTTTAAAATAAAATGGGATGATCAGATTTTCAAAAAGCAAGTGGCAGAATTGTCTTTGATTATTGCCCCCAAATCACTTTTAGTGATTTTTAATAATATGTACTTAGTTTTAAACATTTGTTTTAGGTTTTATTTCTATGTTTTTACCCTTACTCCTACCATTCCGTGTATGACTCAAATAATCACTTCTAATTATTCTTGATAACATTCAGTGCTTTTTTTCCTTTTTTTAATTTATTGACATGGTTTTGAATATCATGGTATTTTTCCTGTAAATTACTTCCTTAAAGAGATTCTAGGAATCAATCTGTATATATGTTATATTATTCTTATCAACAGGAGAACTCATGATTTTTTAAAAGAAATAGTAAAAGATGAAAAGATAACCTGAAATGGATAACAGAACATAAATCGAATGGGCAGAAATAAAGACAGTTAAAGAAAAAATGTGGTGAAGGAAAAAGAAACAGGTCCTAGGGGATTATTTTAGGATACAATAGACAATGTAATACAGTAAAGAAAGAAAAACAGGGATGAAAGTCCTGAAGATAGGTGGGAAAAAATAGCAAGAATGTATATTTAGGCAAGGCAGGAATAAAAAGTCAAAGGCTGTGAGAAAACAAGATTTATTTTAAAATCCAAGTAAAGAGTTGAAACATTTGTAATACACTGAGAATAACTGAACTACAAAACATACAGGAAAATATTCACAGAGGCAAAAACATTAAAAAGAATTTTAAAGTGTATTACATTTCTCCTCAGATTATTTCTATTTTTGAAAAATGGCTATATTCAGATTAACGATTACTACAAAGTAATGTTTCTATAGTATACTTTACATTCATAGAGTTTATGTGTTTAAACTAATGCCATCAGAATGAAAAAGGACATTATTAAAGATATTATCTAAAGGTAAAGACCCAATCTAGAGAATATATTTGAAGGGAAACTTTCTTATTACACTACAACACCAGCTGTCCTAAAGGCTTTATAGAACATAATTGTGATTAAGCAGCACTCCTGCTGCTGGTGTAGGAGTTATAGCCAATAATAATGTATTGACATTTATATGGTTGTGATGCTCTGACCTGAACTTGCGTAACTAGTGCCCTAGTAATTGCCAAGTGTTTCACATTCACTGTAATGCCAAGATAAAAATAGCAAAGTTGATTAAATACAGTTAGATGTTAATATAAAATAATAAAGTTAAGTACTTCATATAATGTTGTTCCTGACAATTTGTTTTCCTCATTGAGTAAGTGAATGCAATTTATGGAAAAATAGCCCTTCATATTATTTCCCTAAAGTTAGTCACCATGAATAATTAGTCTTTACTAAGCAGTTATTAAATCTTCACTCGCATTGTAAATCAGTTGAAAATGAGGAGCAATAGGAGAAAGCAAGATTAGATTTTTAGAATGCTATTTTATTGTGTGTTTTAAGTTACTAGGTCACCAGGTTTTTGTATCATTGTAATATATCAGATAATAAAATTTGATTTATTTAAACCTTCTCTTAAACATTTTCATGTTCTCCAATGCTCAAGAATCTGTAAAAAGTTGGATATTTACTTACAGTTCTATTAAGTTTTCCTCCAAATCAGATATTTCCCTCACTTCCTTATTTTGTGATAATAAACGTACTAATGGATGCTTTCATTGATGGGCCCCTACTTAAGGAAAATGAAAACTAAGAATGATTCTGGTTCTTTAAAAGTTTATTCCTATGGCACCATCGTGTAAGCATACATATGGGACAGTAAAAATGGAAGACGACACATTAAATGACATTATTATAAAATGCAATACTCTTGGAATGATTCCTTATTAAATTAGGCTCTATGATCTGAGATGAATTTCCCCGATCCCTAATCCATCACTGGAGAAATATTAAAAGATAGGTCTCAACTGGTATTAGAATCGCACTCAGTCTCTACTTTCATTATTTTGAATTAGGGTGCTACTGGGGGAAAGCCTCTTAATGAGAATTAGAGTGATTCACTGGCCTTCTTTTGGATTTTGACAAGTAAAATATTAACTCTTCAGTCACAGCTGTCTGAATTAAAATACTTGGCAGCCGCAGATGCACAAATTAAATTGGCCTTTATGTTTCCATATTGCTGACCTCCTTAGAGGCAAAAACATCAAACTCAACAATAACAAAAAAGTCACAGTGTGTCATTTCTTGGAAGAAAATATATTTATTGAAATTTTTATATTTGTTTCAATTTTAACATATAATTGAACAACTCTAAGACATTTTGAAGTGAAATTTTGTTTTAATTACAAATTACATAAACTTCAGCCACACATCAGTTATTTTAAGCCATTACCTAGTTGTTAAAATAATCAGTGATGTTTTGGGGGTTTTCTTGCCTGTTTGAATCCCATTAATCAGACCTGTGAGTTGAATACCAGAGTAAATACAGTGAATTCAGCATCAAAACATTTAAAGCACCTTTACTTGGAAATACACACAAAGATTTATCCCTCTTTTCAATACAAAAATAGATTGCATTGAAGATGAAAAATTAATTTAGTGGAATTGATTTTCTCCTAAATATGGTGTTCAAATTTAACATTTATTGTATAACTAAACAAAAAAATAAAATCTAGGTTTGTTGTTTTTAAAAAATAATGGCAATTTATACCTATGTCTTACTCAATGGAGTTAGTGATTTGAGTGAATACTCAACAGAGTTAGTAATTTATAGAGTAATTCAAATAATGATTTAAAAAATCTGGCCTGTCATTACATACTGGTTTCTGACTTCTTTGCCTTTCTGTGGTCACTATAACATCATCTTCCACTTCTCTCTAATTACTACTCATTGATCTAAGCTTGTGATTGGTTGGACAATGATTTGAGGTAGACACTGATGAATGAATCTTACCCATCTTACTTTACACATCCAATAAAGTGATGAACTCAGGGACATGTGTTGTGAATCTAGGTTTTCCCTAAAACCATGGAACTAACAAAAAGGATTAGGAAAGTGCCTCTCCATTTCCCAGTGAGGTTCAGTTTATGAGAGAAAAGCTCTTCTTTGAAGGAATTATGAGAACTCTTAGCATTATATAAACTATAATTCTGGAGACAGTGTGATATTTATATGCCCTATGGAATCATGCTTCTATATCTTTGGGCAAGTGTGGGCCAAATACTAAATTATGAGTCTTCTAATGAATTTTGTTTGTGTAAGTGCATACACTTTTATGTAGATGAAAAAAAATACTCAGATCTAAGGTTATTTAATTTTAATAGACGAG